>NC_091123.1:167427452-167529952 GCF_040183065.1 Periplaneta americana | reverse complement strand
TCAGGGTTGGATTTAGGTATAGTCTAGAGACCGGCAAATCAGACAAGACTCACGCCCGTACCTGCTTGCGGTCACGCTTGGGTTCCGGTGACGCTACAAAGCAAGTTAACTTTTAGCCTGAACCCATTGAGCCCGGGTTATATAGGTTCAGTCCAGGCGGGACCCAAGAAAGCCTGCCTGTTTGCTCGTATTATAAGGTAGAGTGACTTGCATTCACGGAAGCCAGTCTGCGCTGGTTAAGATGAAACAGTACTAGTTTGAAACCTAAGTTCGTTGGCTATTTAGTCACTTCAAAAAATCTTTATCTTATGGTCCAACACGGCAGATATTTCTTCATTAAAGAAACACAGTTTTACGATTTATTGCGCTACAGAATTCATAAAGTAATAAGACAATATTATGCATTTGATATTCCTGCAAAGTGCATCTGACTCAACAAAATAGTAACATTTCGTAACTTGTGACTACAGTAGTTGAGAAGGGAAGGGAAGGGAAGGGAAGGGAAGGGAAGGGAAGGGAAGGGAAGGGAAGGGAAGGGTAGGGAAGAGAAGAGAAGAGAAGAGAAGAGAAGAGAAGAGAAGAGAAGAGAAGAGAAGAGAAGAGAAGAGAAGAGAAGAGAAGAGAAGGAAATATGTTGAAAGGATATCGGTAACAATTATTATGAATATCAACAACTATTATAGAAAAATATTTCATTTTTACTTTTTCCTTATCAACAATTAAAAGCCTTATGAATACCTGTAAAATGTATAAAAGTTTTTCGTTCTTCAGAATATTGATTTGCTATTTACCTTCTGAGGGACAGATTTCTTTTTATTTATGAAGCTGAAAGTTTGAATGGTTTGCATTAAATTTATTTTACTACGATGAAAAGGAAAGTGCATGTAATTTATAATAACTGTTGGCATTTAATGGATATTATGTTGACGAGAAATAGTGTTCTTTGTCTTTGTTAACGGTACGTTTCAGAAGACAAATTAAGTTTTCAGTAGTTTGTCTATATCTATAGGCTTCTTGTCAGGTTTGAATGACTTGGTTCATATATATCATGCATCTGAAAGCAGCAGTCTGGCGCAGGTCGGCGGAACCCAACAGTCCTTTCGGGTCACTCGTAGGACTGTTTGGGAGTCACGTGCAACCACAATGCCTGCCTGCTTGAGAGGGAAGGTTGCAGGCTGGCGAACGATACGAAGCGTAAGCCCGCTCACGGACGTAAACAGTCATGGGCAAGCCTGATTGACAGTTTGCCTGTCTCTGGTATAGTCCCGCCCCTAGACAGTGCTAAAATTTGCCGCCCCAGCTCTCAGAAACAGTTTATGAGCAGCTATTATACAGATCATCTTTAGTTTAAATTAGTTTTAAATGAAATGTTACAATTCAAAAAACAATGTTATTGGAATCAAAATACATGCACCTTACTTGTGACTTACGAGTATAAAGATTTCCTTCGCAGTTTCTTCACAGGGAAAGCTTGATGATGTCATCAAAGTCAAGCTGACGAAGCATATGAGACTCGGTGCGAAGAAATATATATCCAAACTTATTCATTGTCGAAACAAAATTGATATTTTTAAAGACAAGCTATGGTTTATTTTTAAGCATTGGTTTTGTTGATGATAGCCTATAATTGTTACGAGTATTTCTTACTTCGATAGAAAGTATAAGTAAATTGAAAAAATAAACTCCAACTCTTTGCGGAATAAACCTTTCATATCGAATTATATAGTGCACAAGCTGGAAAGTGATTAAATAGTATTGTTGATGATATACTGAATTGAAAATGTAACTGAGAGTTCTGGTTACTATTCATAGCGATAATGCAATAAACACGCATCAACAATGCATTCTTGTTTATACAAGCAGTTAAATATAAACATTTTCATAGTATAATAACGTAAGACTGGCATTACAATACAACTATGCAGCTGCACACTTTCCTTTTACTCTCGCCACGACCACGAAAATGCGATAATAAAACAAAATTCAATTTCCACAAGGTGTTCAAGAACAAACTTCAGAAAAGATTTACCAAGAAGTGTTTAGAAACAAATTTCACTGTGAAATGAAAATGAAAAAAAGGGGAAAAGAAAAAAAGGAAGAGAAAGAAAATGCCGCCCGTCTGGAAATTGCCGCCCTAGGCAACTGCTTAGGTTGTCTAGGCCTAAATCCGGCACTGATAATAATAATAAATTCTATACGATCAGCTGTTGGTACAATAAAGGGGTCCACACCTGTGGAGTAACGGCTAGAGCGTCTGGCCGCCAAACCAGGTGGCCCGGGTTCGATTCCCGGTTGGGGAAAGTTACCTGGTTGACGTTTCTTTCCGGGGGTTTCCCTCAACCTAATATGAGCAAATGCTGGGTAACTTTCGGTGCTGGATCTCGGACTCATTTCACTGGAATTAACATCTCCAGCTCATTCATACGCTAAATAACCTAAGATGTTGATAAAGGGTCGTAAAATAACCTACTAAAACAATAAGGAGGTTAAACTAAAGCTGAAGAGTGTTCTTGAAAAAATCCTGCATATTCGAAACTCTGTGAAGTGCAATATGAATTAAATAGTGAACAGGTACAAGATAATACCCAACAACATTATAATAAATATAAACTATTTCAAATTCCCACCAATAACTTCGTGTGATGACGAAAGAACATTTTCTTGTTTCAGTGACAATCGAAACAGGTTTATATATGACAATTTACGAATATAAACAGTTGTACACTGTGTTGCAAAACAAATGCCAAGTCGAAGTCGCTATCGATTTGGAATGTTATCGTGTTACGAGGACTTCGCTTAGGAGACAATAGAAATAGAAGGCATTGCATATAAACTCTATTATTGCTCTGTTATTACAACATTCAGCTTGTTCTTGTATGTCTTCAATCACGGCCGACTTGATGTGCTCGCTTCGCTTCTCCTTTACCGGCCTTGACAATTCATTTTGATCCCTGTGTTAAAGCTGTAATCGAGAAAATATGAAATTTCCGCCAGATGGCACTGATACCCAAGGCTCACTGAAGAATGTGTGTATGGTTTCTTGTACGATTATAATTAGTAATATTGCGCTTCTTTCTACTGGTATGTGAGTTTATTGTGATATGATTCAAAACGACGTATTGTTGTGTACTATTGTGTATTTCGAATAGAACAAAAGAGTGAAGGAGCAATATCATTCCACGAATTTCCGAGTGACAGGGAAAGATGATTATATTTCGTGACCATAATATTGTACGAAATGGAAATATAAAAATTGGAGTTGTATCCTTCGAAGAGGTGGAAAAATTCAAATATTTTATTTTACTTCAGTAGGTTATTTTACGACGCTTTATCAACATCTTAGGCTACTTAGCGTCTGAATGAGATGAAGGTGATAATGCCGGTGAAGTGAGTCCAAGGTCCAACACCGAAAGTTACCCAGCATTTGCTCATATTGGGTTGAGGGAAAACCCCGGAAAAAACCTCAACCAGGTAACTTGCCCCGACGGGGAATCGAACCCGGACCACCTGGTTTCGCGGATAGTCGCGCTAACCGTTACTCCACAGGTGTGGACAAAAATTCAAATATCTTGGAGCAACAGTGACAAATATAAATAACACTCGGGAGAAAATTAAACGCAGAATAAATATGGGAATGCCTCTTATTATTCGGTTGAGAAGCATTTGTCATCTAGTCTGCTGTAAAAAAATCGGAAAGTTAGAATATATAAAAACAGTTATATTACCGGTTGTTCTGTATGGTTGTGAAACTTGGACTCTCATTTTGAGAGAGGAACAGACATTACGGGTGTTTCAGAATAAGGTTCTTAGAAAATATTTGGGGCTAAGAGCGATGGAATTAGAGGAGAATGAAGTTACATAACGCAGAACTGCACGCATTGTATTCTTCACCTGATGTAATTAGGAACATTAAATCCAGACGTTTGAGATGGACAGGGCATGTAGTATGTATGGGCGAATTCAGATATGCATATAGAGTGTTAGTTGGGAGGCCAGAGGAAATAAGACCTTTGGGGAGGCCGAGACGTAGATGGGAGAATAATATTAAAATGGATTTGAGGGCGGTGGGATATGTTGATAGGGACTGGATTAATCTTGGGGTAGGGACCAATGGCGGGCTCATGTGAGGGCGGCAATGAACCTCCGTGTTCCTTAAAAGCCATAAGTAAGTAAGGGAAAGATGCGAAAATGGCTTAAAGTGATTTCACGCCGAGACTTTGGTCCTAAAGCAACTCCCCATCTTCAGTCGTTTGTAGTTTACATTTCAGAGAAGAAGATTATTCTAATAATGGGAAATTTAGACTATTAAAACCAAATGCTGTGCCAACAATATTCCCTCATTATCCTAGGTATAAGTGACAGATATCAGAAGACCATGACGAACAGTTACTAAAACTGATCTCCCTCCACCCAAGAAACGCAAATCTTTTAGTAATATTAGTTTTTCACTGTTCGAACAAGATGTTCCGAGTGGCTCAGCATCAGTTAATGACATTCCCTTCTTGCCAGTTGAAAATGACCATAAAGCGACGCAAACAGACGTTGTCAACTTTGTGGAGCTAAAAAGAAATAATTAACAGATTGCATGTGAAAATTACACAACTTAATCAGGTGTTACAAGAGAAACAAGATGAGATAACGAAAACAACCGAAAAACTCCAACTAATTGAAAGAGATCCGTTACATAAAGAACAAGAAAATGTATGGAAAGAGACCGATGAAGGCAGTATTAATGCAAAATTGATTCTAGATCAGCTGCTTAATCATCGAAAGAGAATACCAAACAAGAATATATTAGAAAATTTGTGTTCAGAAATTGAGCCGTTACTGTGTAGATGCCCTCTCTTCCAATGCCAATTTGTGATGAAGACGGCCAAAACGGACTTGCTAATATAATTACTGTGAAATTTGTTAGGTCGCTTCTAGATAACATTGCAGTAGCTTCAACTGAAAAGCTTGTTCCTTCGAAGAATGCGGCTTATAATCCACTGAGTCACAAAATCTTGAAACTATGATTCTTGAATCTGCAATATCAAGTGGAATGTTTCAGTGCAGTGAGTGAAATTATAAAACTCGGTACAAGTTATGGTAAATAATTTCCCAAGTGATTACTTTGAAACATCGCAGTTAAGCCTAGGGGTGCTACTCAGCGAATGAACTACAAAATTACGCCTCTGTCATCATGTTACTTAAACTGAACAGGTTACTATGTGGTACCTTCTCTGCTTTTAAACTCACGCTTTTACCATAATTAACAGCACTAAACATGAAAATACTTATTATTTTATTATTTATTATTTATAATTATTATTATTCTTTAATAATTTACTTTAATTCATATTGAGTATTTCTTCTGTGGACATCAGAGCTTGGCAGACAGCGCCAAGCGGTGGAATTGAGAAATTATCCAATTTCAAGAAAACATTACTATTGTCAAGGCCGTATACAAAAAAAGCGAGGAAACATCAAGTCGGCCGTGCTTCAATAAACTATAAATAAATTAGCCAATGTATGAAATTATTATTATAAAACACGTATGAAATGGCCTGAATTTTTAAAAGAATTTTTATTCTATGCAAAGGAGAAATGTGTAGTTAAATATCTATATTTGGTTAAATGTTTCAATTATATTCTATTTTCAGTTCTGTACTTATCTGTATTTATAATAAAATCGATAATTTTTTTGTTAAACAATATGAAACTTTGAAACATAACTGGCCGTATATATCGATTGTAACAATGACAGCATCCATGGATAATAAGGAAGGCCACGGAATACCATATAAACTACAGTTTCACCACAGTCTAGTATATACAGTCACGAAGGTTCAGTTGTGAGAGTGCTAGGAACAATAGACTGTGACGGTACTATTTCGTATTGTATGTAATGAGGCGATATTAGCGATCCTAGTGGTTAGCAACTATCTATGGATGCATATTTACTACGTATTGAGCTTCGTGACTGTATATACTAGACTGTGGTTTCACTACTATCGTGTAGTATTCTTATTAGTGTAGTAAAATAAAAGTATCTGAATAATTTAAAATCATTTCATATTAATAATAACGTGGACAGGTTATAAAAGTCATTCATTCATTCATTCATTTATTGTTCTGCCCTAGTGCAGGTCTTTCACTGTAAATCCAGCTTTCTCCAATTTTTCCTATTTTCTGCCTTCCTCTTTGTCTCTTTATATGATCCATATATCTTAATGTCGTCTATCATATCTAATATCTTCTTCTGCCCGGAACGCTTCTCCCGTACATCCTTCAGAAGGCAGTTTCTTCTTAGCCAGTGACGTTTCTCTTGAAGTTGCACTGATTTCTTTGCCGAATTAAATATGGCTGTTTAATGCAGTTTACAATACGATGTGAGTGTATATATTACTTTATGCTCGACCATGCCGAAATGTAGTAATTATACACCTGGTAGCAAACCTTTAATGCATGTCATTAAAGTACACCTACTCATTAAAGGTCAGGTCTTTCAGCCAATGATGACTCAGGTTACAACTGTTCAGCCAATGACAGGTCAGCTTTCTACCGTTATAAAACCGCAAGTATCGATTATTCTCGGATATGCAATCGAAAGAGAATTAGCGAAAAGTCACGGAGGCTGGAAATCCAATACTGTCGCAGAAAGTTATGTTCTGTTACTATAATAATTAGCGTTAATTGTAAATAATATTCAAATAAATTCAATTTGTCATCTCGTTTTTCAATGTCTAATTTTATTTCAATGTTATCTCTGTAGGTTCTTATGGCCTAGAAAGATCAATGTGAACATCTGTTCCTCGGAAAAAATCAATACTTTCGCGTCTGCGCACATCTCACAACATATGGGACATTGGTCAAGGTCAGATACAAAGAAAATTAATAATATCAAGTTAGAAATATGGTCGAGCATAAAAAGTCGTATGAAACTCGCCTATAATGGTAATTAAGAAGCTCGTATGAAAATTATGAAACTCGCTTGCGCTCGTTTCATAAATATCCATACTCACTTCTTAATTACCTTCATTATAGGCTCGTTGCATAATGTACTATTCCATAATAGTGCATAGTTTTTCCCTATTTAGAGTCAATTTTTTTGTGTATTCTAAATATACTCTATGAGTTTTTCTAGATTGGACTCTCGTATTTCATATTATTTAATTACAAACATGTCGTCTATGCATGAGCGATCTTTCGTAAAACAGTTCTGTTTTTCTAATATGCAACGGAAATAAAGTACACAGAACTGGTAAAAAAAATCCAGGAGATATGAACATTCTAGCACGTAATCATCTGTCCTATCACGCTGTTAGTAAATTAAATTATCCAACACACTGTTACTAGGCAACTGTAGATAGCTAAAACTTCCGACATATTCCAATCCCTGCATATAGTTGTCTGAGAGAATAGTCATTCATCCGTTCCATCTCCACTCCTGTGAGGGTAATGCACCAACATTAGGTATTCACAAATAATTAGATCTCTCAGTTGTACGGCCATCACAAAGCAGCCACTTGATGCGGTAACACGGGCAGGAGTACATACTCTATCCTCACAGGAGCAGACAATCTCCAAATCCGTACTGGGAATCGAACTTGAGCTTCCTAGTTCGTAGCTACTAAGGCTGTCATTGAAACGTAATCTGTTTCAAAAATTAAAAATACATGCATCTTTTTTCTATCTGTGTTTGCGTATAAACAGAGCTATAGAGAATAAAGAATTACTATAATCATATTGGGACATTCAAATTTGTTATCGGGTTATACAGGGTCATCATTTTATTTTTACTTCAATTTTTATTGTACCTGAGTTTCTGAATGTACTTCGCTCCCACCCCCTCTGCTAGTAAACTTCCAATCGTCCTCCACACATTACCAAGGCCGCGTAAACAGTCAAAGTTGCCTTACGGTCATAGTAAACAGTACTGAGTTTGTGAGTATAGTACGTTCCAGAAATATGTTCGCGTTTTCCAGTGACGAAGGAGCTTTCAATATTGAATAATATTTTCGCACAAGTACTGTTGTCCGTTTGCCTACGTCGCATCCCGGTTTCCCCCACCCGCTTCTGCTAGCTCCTCTGTAAAGGCTAGTGGCTGGGCTGTCTTAGCTCTTTTCTGAAAGCATTAATTTCTGTTAGGATTTGAACGTTACGTAATATTATACAACTGTTTAAAATAACTTAAATAAAAGGGCTCGTTAAGTAATTAACCGTCACGTAATTTCCCACCTTTCTACGAACCTGCGACAAAACCACTTGGACGGACAGTAGATAGCATGTCTGAGTAATTTTATCTTTTCGGATCGGGCAGAAGTGAAGATTGAATTTACAGTACGTAAGGTACTAGGTGACCCGCGCCGTGGCGTCGCGATCTAAGGCATCCCGCCTAGGACTCGCGTTACGGAATGCGCGCTGGTTCGAGTCCTTATGGGGGAAGAAATTTTCTCATGAAATTTCGGCCAGTGTATGGGACCGGTGCCCACCCAGCATCGTGATAGGTAGCGAAATCCGGTTGCGAATACCATCTATAACGGCTGGGCGGATCATCGTGCTAACCACACGATACCTCCATTCTGGTTGGATGATCGTCCACCTCTGCTTCGGCATGTGGGGTGAGGCCAGCAGCCGGCTGGTCGGTCTTGGCCCTTCACGGGCTGTAGCGCCACGGATTATTACTAAGTTATTATTATTATTATTATTATTATTATTATTATTATTATTATTATTATTATTATTAAGGTACTAGGTACAGAATAAATTATTTCAACATGAGTTACTCGTACGAAGAACGAAACTGGTAATTGGAATTAGGCACAATAGCCTATAGTGCGATAGTATGCACATAAGAACTGAAGCCTGTATCGAAATGAACGGCCACCATTTTCAAAAATGTGTTTAAATATCCATAATATGATTAATTTTCAATTTAACTCCATTCTCTATATTGTACGCTAATGTGCTGTAGACAGTATAATATACACTGCATAATGAATACGTTCGCATGGATAGCTCAGTTCATGAGTAAAAACACTCATTGTTGTTAATACAGTACCGTATTTTGATTAAACAAAAACCTAATGAAAATTATGAAACTCAAAATCGCGATATTTCCTAGTTTACGTAAATGGATGAACTGCTGTTTTTTCTCATATACCTAGTAAAGTGATTTTTTTGTATTTTATGCCAGTATAATCGAACTTCAGTCGTGGAAGGGGGTAGCAAACGGTGTTTCCAGTTCTCAACCGTTAGTCCAAAGGTATAGCCAGGTTAATATTAGAAATATTAGTAAAAATAAAATTATGTCCCTGTATTTTTAATTCAGAAGTGTTAGAAAGATGTACGGTATTTTATGTCCCTGAGTCAATTCTCCAGTAATGAAGTGGTGGCGTGTTTGTTTAAGATTACAATCCAAGAATTTCTCACACGTTTTCTTACTTTGAAAACAACAATAAATTACGTGGTGAGCGAATTATCTCCCGACCGGCACGTGGCAACATTGATATCGGTAAACGATTTCATAGCGTTCGGGGCCGACCTACTTGCGGACTCGGTGAAGTTCACGGCTTTTGATTGAATTTGGTAAAAACTACATGCACATGGATAATTTTGAACATCTAAAAATTAAGATTCGATAAAAAGGGAAATTTATAAAAGAGGTGGAATACAATCGTATGGAGCAGGCTTGTTTAAAAATTGCTTCTGCAACCCAAATAAGACGTAGAGGCAAAATAACTATCAACTTCCTGAGTGCCCAAGAAACTTTTTCGCACAAAAAACGAAGATTTATTTTTTACCATTTTTTTAAACTCAGTTTTAGTGTCTCTTAATAACGAAGCCGCTTTTCAAAATCGGCTTCACGATTATGGACATCACTGATTACCTTATAATTTTTTTAATGTTGGGTTTAATGAAAGAAACGCCATGAATTTAAATATCAGCGTAATAGTTGAAATTCAAGCAGTTTAAAGCCAGAAGAGTAAAGTCTGGTTCACAATAAACCGGAAACGAGAATCGGAACGAAAACGAAAACTGTAAAATTATTAAAATGTGTACACTTAAATGTGAGCATTCACAATTAACCAAAAGCTTGCCGGAGCCCGGGATCGGGTACGGGGAGTTGGCCAAGTTCCAACTTTGGCGTTCACGTTTCCGATCACAGTCCACTAGATTCATTCTATTGCCATCTGAAAGCTATTTTGTCGTCGTATATTTTGTAGCAAGAAGACCGTGACATAACCTATGCATTATTTTGTTCTGTGCTGTGCATCATGGAGCAAGTTTTGTTCGATGAGATTCTAATATTGAGTGTTGAGGAAAATCCTCACGTTTACGATAAGCGGCGCGCCTCGTATCAAGATGAGAAAATGAAGGAGCAATAGCTGCATCTTTGAACACCGATCGTAAGTGAATCATATTTTATTACTGTATTGGTTATATTACACACTACATATTCATGCTTCAATTCAATAACTACTGTTGTGTTCGTTTTTGTTCTATTACATATGTTTCTCCTCTAACTATTTTACGTTATGATAGACTTGAAATAGGTTGTGATAATAAAGGTGCATGGGCATATTTATAGTACCGTTGAAATTTTGAAGTTGGTTAAGCTGTGTTTATGTTGGCTGCCTTGTACTCATGAGAGAACGCCATTGGTCAATTATACACAACATCAGAATACTTAATATCGACTTTACATATCGTTATTGACATGCATATCGATATGCATAGTCGTCTACATTCTCGGTTTATTGTGAATAAAAAATTTTCATATTCACGTTCTCTGCTTCTCGTTTTCACTCTGGTTCTCGTTCCCGGTTTATTGTGAACCAGCCTTAAGTTGTCCTCGCGCATACAAAGCCCAGAGACCAAGAAATTATCACAAACAGATGTTACACATCGATCACTGTTCGACTGTACGTAGCAGGCAAGCGAATTACTCTTTTGATGCAATTGAATAACGTGATAAGCAGGTACACACAAAACAACAAGGTAGGATCAATAACTAATTCTGTAGGATGTTTCTACTCTGGAACTGTATCTGGTAATCCATTCCCACGTGTCTGCCCCCAGCGTAAATTGTGCGTGAACACTACGATTTGCATGCATCACTTTGATGTAAGGCAATCACATGTTGAACGACTTTTGTTGTTGTTATTATTGTATGTTGAACGACTTTTGTTGTTATTATTGTATGTTGAACGACTTTTGTTGTTATTATTGTATGTTGAACGACTTTTGTTGTTATTATTGTATGTTGAACGACTTTTGTTGTTGTTATTATTGTATGTTGAACGACTTTTGTTGTTGTTATTGTATGTTGAACGACTTTTATTGTTGTTATTGTATGTTGAACGACTTTTGTTGTTGTTATTATTGTATGTTGAACGACTTTTGTTGTTGTTATTGTATGTTGAACGACTTTTATTGTTGTTATTATTGTATGTTGAACGACTTTTGTTGTTATTATTGTATGTTGAACGACTTTTATTGTTGTTATTATTGTATGTTGAACGACTTTTGTTGTTATTATTATTGTATGTTGAACGACTTTTGTTGTTGTTATTGTATGTTGAACGACTTTTGTTGTTATTATTGTATGTTGAACGACTTTTGTTGTTGTTATTATTGTATGTTGAACGACTTTTGTTGTTGTTATTATTGTATGTTGAACGACTTTTGTTGTTGTTATTATTGTATGTTGAACGACTTTTGTTGTTATTATTGTATGTTGAACGACTTTTGTTGTTGTTATTATTGTATGTTGAACGACTTTTGTTGTTATTATTGTATGTTGAACGACTTTTGTTGTTGTTATTATTGTATGTTGAACGACTTTTGTTGTTGTTATTGTATGTTGAACGACTTTTGTTGTTATTATTGTATGTTGAACGACTTTTGTTGTTATTATTGTATGTTGAACGACTTTTGTTGTTATTATTATTGTATGTTGAACGACTTTTGTTGTTGTTATTGTATGTTGAACGACTTTTGTTGTTATTATTGTATGTTGAACGACTTTTGTTGTTATTATTGTATGTTGAACGACTTTTATTGTTGTTATTATTGTATGTTGAACGACTTTTGTTGTTATTATTGTATGTTGAACGACTTTTGTTGTTGTTATTATTGTATGTTGAACGACTTTTGTTGTTATTATTATTGTATGTTGAACGACTTTTGTTGTTGTTATTGTATGTTGAACGACTTTTGTTGTTATTATTGTATGTTGAACGACTTTTGTTGTTGTTATTATTGTATGTTGAACGACTTTTATTGTTGTTATTATTGTATGTTGAACGACTTTTGTTGTTATTATTATTGTATGTTGAACGACTTTTGTTGTTGTTATTGTATGTTGAACGACTTTTGTTGTTATTATTGTATGTTGAACGACTTTTGTTGTTGTTATTATTGTATGTTGAACGACTTTTATTGTTGTTATTATTGTATGTTGAACGACTTTTGTTGTTATTATTGTATGTTGAACGACTTTTATTGTTGTTATTATTGTATGTTGAACGACTTTTGTTGTTATTATTGTATGTTGAACGACTTTTGTTGTTGTTATTATTGTATGTTGAACGACTTTTGTTGTTATTATTGTATGTTGAACGACTTTTATTGTTGTTATTATTGTATGTTGAACGACTTTTGTTGTTATTATTATTGTATGTTGAACGACTTTTGTTGTTGTTATTGTATGTTGAACGACTTTTGTTGTTATTATTGTATGTTGAACGACTTTTGTTGTTGTTATTATTGTATGTTGAACGACTTTTGTTGTTGTTATTGTATGTTGAACGACTTTTGTTGTTATTATTGTATGTTGAACGACTTTTATTGTTGTTATTATTGTATGTTGAACGACTTTTGTTGTTATTATTATTGTATGTTGAACGACTTTTGTTGTTATTATTATTGTATGTTGAACGACTTTTGTTGTTGTTATTGTATGTTGAACGACTTTTGTTGTTGTTATTGTATGTTGAACGACTTTTGTTGTTATTATTGTATGTTGAACGACTTTTGTTGTTGTTATTATTGTATGTTGAACGACTTTTGTTGTTATTATTGTATGTTGAACGACTTTTATTGCTGTTATTATTATTGTTATTATTATTATTATTATTATTATTATTATTATTATTATTATTATTATTATTATTATTATTATTACGCAAAATTAATAGTTTGGTCGATTGTCAAATTCTTCAAAATGACATTAATTCAATTTCACAATGGTCTGTTGAAAATGGAATGAAAATTAATCAATCCAAAACTTTTGTTATTTCCTTTTCAAGGAAAACTATCTCCCTAAAATTTAACTATTCTCTCAGTAATGTCGTAATTACTAAGAAAGATTGTATTAGAGATCTTGGTGTCCTACTTGATTCTAAATTATATTTCCATGATCATGTGCAATATATTTATACCCATTCGTTAAGAATGCTTGGTCTAATTAGGTCTATAACTTATTCTTTTTCCACTCCTATGTGTTTATTAATTTTATACTATACGTTGGTTAGATCCAAGCTTGAATATGCATTTGTTGTATGGAACTCCATTACTTCCACTGACTCGGCTAAATTGGAGAATATTCAAAGAAAATTTATTTCCTTGTGTTCTTATAGATTTTTACCAAATTCCGATTATAACTATGAGATTAAATGCAATTATTTCAATTGCGGTAGTTTGTTCACCAGACGTCAGGATCTTGATTATTTATTTTTTTGTAAAGTCATTAAGGGTAATATTGATTGTGAATCTTTCATAAGCAATATCAGTCTTCGTATTCCTGCTAATGGTTTAAGATTTCATAAATTGTTTTATAATAAGAATCCTAAATCTCTCTCTCCGGTCTGCAGATGCATTAAATATGCTAATTTGCATGGATTCAACTTGGATCCATTTAATGTGTAGTATATCTTTGAGTTTTTAACTCACTGATCTAATTTTATAATTGTTTGTCCATTTTATTTCTTGCATTTGGTCAATTGATTAATGTAGACTATTCCATTATTTCAATTATCTCATTCTACTAAATTCATAATTTTATAATTATTATTTGATCAATGATTGATGTAGACTATTATATTGTTTGTATTTCATCTCATTGCCATTTTCTATCATTCATTCTCATCATCATTTGTTGTTTTGTTCTGTTTTGTATCGTGCTAAACTGTAATTGGCCTTGTGCTGTTGTTTTTTCACTTAATATTCTAAATAAATAAATAAATAAATAAATAAATAAATAAATTACTACTATATTTCCGTTCATATTATCAAAAAACCTTCCACAGTCATAATTAGGGACTAGATGTGAACTACGATCGAGAAAACGAGACTAACAGCGCCCGCAAAGCCGAAAACCCGCACGACAATGTTGTATACCTCGCGCCCTTGACGTAAAGACTGCTTGTGAGTCTTCTGAGACTCGATATTGTGATCAAGTCCCGAAGTCAGCAGTTGTTCATACCTGACTGAACTTTTATCTACTTTGGCAACTGTTATATATGTATAAACAATCAAGTAGCCTATTTGAAACATCTCTACCTTTCAGTGTATAATAATCCGTTCCCCAGTCTTTGTTTAATTACTAGGTCTTTATTAAAAGGCTAGGAATTTTCTTTTCATATGTTTAAGATCAAGAGTGCAATCTCAAGCAAAAAGATATTAATGTCATGTTTTATGTTTCTCAGAAATGCAAATTTATTTGAGAATTGTTTTTTTTTCTTTTTATATAACCATAGGTAATATCGTCGCCTGAATGCAAGAACTAGGTAACTTGATTTTTCATATTTTGTGACATTGCCTATTTACTTATTTATTGCACTAAGGAATATGTCTCTTTTTCTTTTACCTATTTGTTATATTGAAAAATAGATGTCGCTGATATCGTTCGATCAGTTACCTAGAACCTGGATTACATTTTGTGCGATTTTTGCTATGCTATAAAAGAGGTAACTAAAAAACGCAAATTTCGAATTACCTAGTTCTTGCATTCAGGCGACGATATCATATAATAGAACCAGAACATTTTGGTAACTAAGATACTGTTCTGTTTTGTCTTTTTGTATCATTTAGGCCCAGTTGTATGATCACAGAATAAATCTTGGAATAGCTATTCATGGAATAGCCTAACTATAGAATAAATGGAGTTTCGTGTTGTATGAAGTTAGTTTATTCCAAGGTTATCTATTCCATAGTTAGCCGAATTGGAACAGAGGTTGGCAATATTTTAGATGGTGTTTTGTTTATGAAGTACATTCAGAATACCAGTAACTGTTGAAATTTATTTTCTGAACATATCATTATTTTGTGTACAGATTTTGTTACAAAGAAATGAGTAAATTAAAATAAATTAGAAGTCAAAATTATTAGATAGAAGATTACACTTAAGCTAGTTGTGATAGTGAATGACTATAAGAACCTGCTAGAAAGCAAAAACTGATGCCATAGCTTTTAAATAAAGGACAAGTGCATGCGAGTCTATAGCTAGGTTATAATACTGCAAAACTTAATACTGATATAATATTGTGCTAT
Organism: Periplaneta americana; assembly: GCF_040183065.1. Lineage (NCBI taxonomy): Eukaryota > Metazoa > Arthropoda > Insecta > Blattodea > Blattidae > Periplaneta > Periplaneta americana. The sequence continues at coordinate 167,514,415 of NC_091123.1, read as the reverse complement.
GAATTTGCTTAAATTTAATTTTAATTATTTAAAAAATTACAATTTCTTTATAATGATGAAATTGTGAACTATTTTTACCTGTGTGTTATATGTTCCAATAATCATTAATCAATCCCAGCACGCTCTAAGCAGTGTCCATTTTTAGACTGAATCTTGCCAGAAATTCTTCATTGTTACACTCGTTTAATAGATAATGTCTGTGCCTTATTTTCTTTATTTCCGCACTCTCAAAAATACATTATATGTAATTCATCATCATGTGCCAGACACCAAACATGACGTCACGTCAATATTGGCTATGAACAACTAACTTTATCTCGTACGCCCTGAGACAGATAATTTTATAGTTTCACCGATCATTCTGTTACAGTGAGTAAGGACATCGCTAAGACAAAGCTCTGTAAATGAAAAATAAAATATTCATATTATCTATTCAGCTCCTGTTGGAGGAGAATAAATTAATACTTTCCTTTCGAAACCTCCTATCTTTCCCAGCTTATTTCTTTCTGCATCAATTTCATTCTTCTAGGAATCAAAATGCAAGACTCTGTAGTTATGGCCTTAATTTCTTTCGATTAATTTATAGCAGAAAATGTTTTTTTAAAATTATTTTTCACGTTTATTCTACTCACTTCTAAAGTTCCCCATCGGCCATCTTCAACTCTAACCAACTCGTAGGTAAAGCCGAGCTCCTCCGCAAACTTCTCCAGAAGGTCGATGCAGAACCCGGAGCAGCACTGGTAGAAGCTGCCGTTGCGATGAGCCAGGAAGGGCTCCACCCTGAAACACAAAGTTCTCATTTAAGTCACAGACAGAATCAATACTACATCCATCCTGCGCTTGACTTCCTTCAGGCACAGTGGGTGTTCATGTGTTTGTTTTATTTCGTGAAACTTTGTGTCCCTAAGTGTGTATTTTGGGTGACGTACTTTTGTTTTATTCCAGATTGCCTCTTGGGTCGAGTGCGAGATCATTATAAAACAGCAAGCAATACAAAGAAATACTTCCGAAAATTGCAGGAAATAGTTTAAATGATGCAAGTTTATATTTTGTTGCTTTATAAATCTGACTTTAACTCAAGTTTGAAGCTGGTAAGTTGTGACAAAATGTGAAGCATTTCTGGTTGGCAAGATCTTAAAATTTCCTAATGGTCCGATGATAAGAGATGATAACAAAGAATTGCTGAAATGTAAGAAGGAATAAGAGTATGCCGAAGAATTAATATAACCCAACAATGTTCCCGCCACTATAAAACTTAGTATATACTTCATTTTATAGCGAAATTTATAAACTTGTACTTGCAATTTGGGAAAAGGAAATTGTACCAGAACAATGGAAGGAGTCCATAATTGTACCTATTTTTAAAAAGGGGGACAAAACAACTGTGGTAACTTTCGAGGAATATCACTTTTGTTGACGTCGTACAAAATTTTGTCCAATATTCTTTTGAGAAGATTAACTCCGTATGTAGATGAAATTATTGGGGATCATCAGTGCGGTTTTTGGCGTAATAGATCGACTATTGATCAGATTTTTTGTATTCGACAGATAATGGAGAAAAAATGGGAGTATAAGGGTACAGTACATCAGTTATTCATAGATTTCAAAAAGGCGTATGACTCGGTTAAGAGGGAAGTATTATATGATATTCTTATTGAATTTGGTATTCCCAAGAAACTAGTTCGATTAATTAAAATGTGTCTCAGTGAAACATACAGCAGAGTCCGTATAGGTCAGTTTCTATCTGATGCTTTTCCAATTCACTGCGGGCTAAAGCAGGGAGATGCACTATCACCTTTACTTTTTAACTTCGCTGTAGAATATGCCATTAGGAAAGTTCAGGATAACAGGCAGGGTTTAGAATTGAACGGGTTACATCAGCTTCTTGTCTATGCGGATGACGTGAATATGTTAGGAGAAAATACACAAACGATTAGGGAAAACACGGAAATTTTACTTGAAGCAAGTAAAGCGATCGGTTTGGAAGTAAATCCCGAAAAGACAAAGTATATGATTATGTCTCGTGACCAGACTATTGTACGAAATGGAAATATAAAAATTGGAGATTTATCCTTCGAAGAGGTGGAAAAATTCAAATATCCTGGAGCAACAGTAACAAATATAAATGACACTCGGGAGGAAATTAAACGCAGAATAAATATGGGAAATGCGTGTTATTATTCGGTTGAGAAGCTCTTATCATCCAGTCTGCTGTCCAAAAATCTGAAAGTTAGAATTTATAAAACAGTTATATTACCGGTTGTTCTGTATGGTTGTGAAACTTGGACTCTCACTCTGAGAGAGGAACATAGGTTCAGGGTGTTTGAGAGTAAGGTGCTTAGGAAAATATTTGGGGCTAAGCGGGATGAAGTTACAGGAGAATGGAAAAAGTTACACAACACAGAACTGCACGCATTGTATTCTTCACCTGACATAATTAGGAACATTAAATCCGGACGTTTGAGATGGGCAGGGCATGTAGCACATATGGGCGAATCCAGAAATGCATATAGAGTGTTAGTTGGGAGACCGGAGGTAAAGAGACCTTTAGGGAGGCCGAGACGTAGATGGGAGGATAATATTAAAATGGATTTGAGGGAGGTGGGGTATGATGATAGAGACTGGATTAATCTTGCACAGGATAGGGACCACAGGCGGGTTTATGTGAGGGCGGCAATGAACTTTCGGGTTCCTTAAAAGCCATTTGTAAGTAAGTGAGTAAGTATATACTTCATTTTTATTACTATTTTAAAAAGTTAATTAAAGGAAGAGTCAACAAAATTCTTTATGCTACTACATATTCATGTCCACGGTGGGCACAAAGTCTTGTTACCCACTATAAATACCTCAAATACACACGGTCTTACTAATAAAAACTTTATATACAGACGTTTAACTGTCTTATACAATGAGTAGCTCGTTTATACGTCGTGTGTAAATTCCTTACTAATAAACACTACATACGTCGTGTATAACAATATAACTGTTATACAGCTACGTCATAGTTTCGTCATTACTTCGTTACAAGAAGTAATGGAATATCTGAGGTTCTCTATTGCATCCGGCAGAGCGCTCTAGTGTGGCGTGTTAAGTATCGATAGTACAACTGGCTCTAATCGATTACCACACTATATTTTGGTCAAAGAGTACAAGATACGGCACTATTATTCTAATTATTCTGTGCTCTTTGGTTTGTTCTTCTATGATTACAAGGCAAGCATCATCATAAAATGACAGTCGATACGAACAGCTATTACAGGGGCGGCCATTTTTTCTCTATAAACAACGCTTCAACAAGCGGTTTCGTGTATATAACTATTACAAAGCAATTCCCATTGCATAGTTACAGCCTGTTTATACAGAGACATCATTTTATTTTTACTTCAATTTTTATTGTACCTGAGTTTTTGAATGTACTTCACTCCCACCCCTTCTACTAACGAAGTTCCAACTGTCCTCCAGACAGAATCAAAGCCGCATATAGTAAACAGCACTGAGTTAGTGAGTATAGTACGTTCCAGAAATATGTTCGCGTTTTCCAGTGACGAAAGAGCTTTCAATATTGAATCATATTTTCGCACAGATACTGTCCGTTTGCCTACGTCACATCCCAATTTCCCCCACCTCTTCTGCACGCCCCTATGTAAAAGCTGGGCTGTCTTAGCTCTTTTCTGAAAACATTAATTTCTCTTAGGAATTGGACATTTACGTAATATTATACAACAGTTTAAAATAACTTAAATAAAAGGGCTCGTTAAGTAATTAACTGTCACGTGATTTACCCCCTTTCTACGACCCTGCGGCATAACCACTTGGACAGACAGTAGATAGCATGTCTGAGTAATTTTATCTGTGCGGGTCGGGCAGAAGTGAAGATTGAATTTACAGTACGTAAGGTACTCTTTTATAGAGCAGGTACAGAATTATTTCAACATGAGTTACTAGTACGAAGGACGAAACTGGTAATTGGCATTAGATGCAATAGTCTATAGTACGATAATATGCACATTAGAACTGAAGCCTGTAACGAAATGAACGGCCACCATTTTCAAATATGTATTTAAATATCCATATTATGATTATTTTTTAATTTAACTTCATTCTCTAAATTGTACGCTAATGTGCTGTAGGCAGTATAATACACGTATACACTGCATAATGAATACGTTCGCATGGATAACTCAGTTCGTGAGTAAAAACACTTATTGTTAATACAGTACTGCATTTTGATTAAACAAAAGCCTAATGAAAATTATCGAACTTTTTAAGTAGGTTATTTTACGATGCTTTATCAACAGCTTTGGTTATTTAGCGTCTGATGAAGGTGATAATGGCGGTGAAATGAGTCCGGAGTCCAACACCATAAGTTACCCAGCATTTGCTCATATTGGGTTGAGGGAAAACCCCGGAGAAAACCTCAACCAGGTAACTTGTCCCGACCGGGAATCGAACCCGGGCCACCTGGTTTCGCGGCTAGACATGCTAACCGTTACTCCACAGGTGTGGACATTATCGAACTCAAAATCGCGATATTTCCTAGTTAGCCATAGGTGTGGCTCAGTCGGTTAAGGCGCTTGCCTGCCGGTCTGAAGTTGCACTCGGGCGCGGGTTCGATCCCCGCTTGGGCTGATTATCTGGTTGGGTTTTTTCCGAGGTTTTCCCCAAACGTAAGGTGAATGCCTGGTAATCTATGGCGAATCCTCGGCCTCATTTCGCCAAATACCATCTCGCTATCACCAATCTTATCGACGCTAAATAACCTAGTAGTTGATACAGCGTCGTTAAATAACCAACTAAAAAAATTTCCTAGTTTACGTAAATGGATGAACTACTTTTCTTCCCTCCTATACCTAGTAAAGTGATTTGTTTGTGTTTTACGCCAGTATCATCGAATTCCAGCAGTGGAAGGGGATAGCGAACGGTGTTTCCGGTTCTCTAAAGGTGTAGCCAGGTTAATATTAAAAATGTGAGTAAAAATAAAATGATGTCCCTGTACATCAGTTGCTTAGGCATGGTTTATTAGTAAAGTTTTATGTCTCAACGCTGCATAAGTCTCGTATAAAAACTATACACGGTTTATTAGTAAGACTGACAATATTTGTGTCGTGAAAAACAAGTCATATATGAGCCTTGTTGTCAGCATCTTGGAGCACAATACCACATCACACATTGGACAGTTTTTGGACTCATGTTCGGTGCCATTGGCACGATCCCACGTGAAACTTTAAATCAACTTAAACAATATAAAATTTCTGATGCAACGATTGATGCCATAGGATCTCACGTATTAAAATCATCCTTAGCTATAATTAGTAATCATTTTTACCCAACAAAATTTTTATTGTAAATGATTTCCTACGTTTTCTTATCTTAATGTTTTTTTCTTTTTCTTTCCAAGTGTCACAAAATTGTTTTGTTTACTTATTATTCTTTATGAATTGATTAGTAGGCCGATCTATCGAACCCTTATTTAGGGCGGCTTTTGTTTCTTCTCTTCTGTCATAATACAGACATACATCCACTTTACACTAACTGTGTGTCCTAGTGTCCAAAGAGTCAGTATATCCCCCGAAGTTCTCCTCACACAAAATAATGCGTCGCCAGGTTCCGTGTGACATTCGTCTCAGCAATGCTGGGGTAATCTGTTAGAAAGCGAGTCGCGCGGCGTCCTCAAGTCATCAATGGTGTCGTACCGTTCTTGTGCAACAATGCTCTCGATGAAACCCAACACCGCATTATCACAGGTTGCGAGGTCAGGGTAACGTGGCGGTCATTTGAGAGGAGCAGGTAAGATGTCCCACGGCGTTGTAGAAACAGCACCAAAAAAAAAAGACTTAAAAGTATTATGTTCGTGTTTATCCTCTAGTTAAACGGAACAGTTAACTTATAATATTTTGTAACAATGTTGTATTCGTAGGCCTAATGGCACAGGACAAAAGTAAATATATTAAAGAAACTAATGAGGATATTCTAGATAAGACTGAACAACAATTTTAAATTTTTAAAATTCGCTCCATGATTGCCAATGAACTTCGCCGGGCTGATAAGTATGAGGTGTACGAGGAAATTGGGTGTCTTTCCGCTGACGGTTCAACTCGAGGAGCGGATATCATTATTATAGACCGAAAAAAAAATTGTGGACTCATTCTCGATCCCACAGTACGTTTTGAGAACAGCGAGGAACAACCTAGAGAAGTCTGCAAAGAAAAACGGGAAATTTATCTGCCATGCTGCAGCGATTTGGGGACCAAATATAACGTCAAGACATGGGACGTTATAGGAATTATGATTGGGGCTAGAGGCACAATCCCACGGGAGTCCTTAGAAGTCTTCCGGAAATTAAAAGTTCCTGACAGCACCCTGGACATGATATCCTCCACTGCACTGATGTCATCGATTAGCATAATTAATCATCACTTATATTCTTTATAAAATGTAATTTGTCTTGTAGCCTAAATCGTTTGTTGAATTTCGAATAAATTTCCCAATGATAGCCTACCTAACTAGGGTTTCTATTAAAGAAAAATTGAATTAAATATAAATATTCATTTGGCATTGATTAGGAGGCCGATTATTAAACTCTGGTTGGGACGGCTATCAATTATATACTATCTATCTAATGACGATTTTTCCATTGATTCTTTTAATTTTGGAATAACTTCAGCAAGAATTTTGTTTGGTTCATTTTGACATTTCGTGATATGTTCGTTGAATGTGCAATAATAGAATATGCATACATCTTACCGTAAGTAACTCCAACGTCAATTATAGGCTATATATGTTTCTTATAGACAACATAGTTTGTTAAAACTTTATTTTATTTGATTGACTGATTGATTCATTCATTGATTGTTCTGCCCAACGGCAGGTATTCCACTGCAAACCTAGATTTCTCAAATCTATTAATTTATTATTATTTAAATATTGATTGTTATTTTTATTCAATGTGTTAGCCTGTACACCTTTCAAGTTCACTAAACAGGAGATAGGGCTTCATACACTTTAATAATTTCCATAGCGCATACTGTAAACACATGGATCAAAGACAGTTTTCAGTCTATGATACCTTCATATGACCGGGACATCGTCCGTGATGCTTCGGTTGGGTGTTTTGCTTTCAGCCAGCCTGCGAAGAGAGCTACCGATCGCGCGTATTATCATGACTCTCGGTCGGTCGTTCTTAATGAAATGAGAGCTCTTAGTAGTACCACAGTCTAGTATAAACAGTCACGAAGCTTGAGTTTATGAGGGTACTAGGAACAATAGACTGTGCAAGTACTATTTCGCATTGTCTGTAATGAGGTGATAGTAGCGATCCTAGCGGTTAGCAACTATCTATGGATGCATATTTACTACGTATTGAGCTTCGTGGCTGTATATACTAGACTGTAGTAGTACTTCAGGTTTCTTCTCTACACTGTTTGGCACTTAATTTGATGATACTTGGTCGATTTCAAAGGATTATTAAACATTTTACTTTGTTTTCAGCAACATATGAAACGAAGACTTTCATTTTGTGCGAAACCAAATAGTATCCTACCATATTGGCGTCGGAATTTTAGAGAATGCTACATACCACCACAGACTGCAGCGTCATATAAGAAGAATATTCATAAGAGAGACTGAAGAATGGAGTTTGCTCTTAAAAGAATTCAGATTTATGCATTGGGAATTTACAGCTCACATAGACTACAGTTCAGATCGTGATGAAAGAGACTTGTATCACTGTTGCTGTCGTTGTCCAGTTCATTACCCTCGGAAATACTGTATACTGTATGGTATCGAATTCAAATGGAGGCTTTCGTCTTTCTGCTGTGCTAGATCTTCCTTCCGCTAGGACATTCGTATTTTACGAACGTACTTTGAAAGTAATAAAAATAGAAGTTCGATACCCCCAGTAACACGAGCTAGCGTTGCTTCTGTGATGGCGAAGTGCTTCATTTTATGAAAAGTGAACAAAATGTCGAGTCGTTTTCTCTTTATTGCATACATATAAGCGACGGCCTAATTTTAACTTGTTTTAGTGCTAGGAGAAAATCTGGAAGTATCTGAGGTTGATAAACTTATAAACTGTTTATTAAACGCGAAATAAATGCAGCTTATACATACATAAAATATATATAACTATATACGTTTTATGTATACACCATTGGCCTGTCATGCAGACGATCTGGGCTTGAGTCCCGGCCAGGCCAAGGTTATATAATTAAACATTCATTATGCCACTTTTTGCGGTTTTCCTTGGAATTAAACGAGAACTAATCAAATTTCCTTGAAAAAAATAGACAAAATAAAAGACGTAATAACTAAAATTATCGACGTCGACTGAATTTGGATATGGAGACGAACATTTTGACTTGAACTAAATCCAGAAAAATCACAGACAATAATTGCGAGTCATTCACTTTTGTTAAACACTATTGTCATGCAAAATCTCTCTCTCTCTCATAAAAATATAAGAGACACCGGAATTCTGTTCACTAAATCATTATTAAGCGATTTAAGAATTTCTTACCCTATTCCCTGAAAATATTTGGTCAAGCTAGAGTATCCACCGACCACTGAACGAATATTACACACTTTTATCACTGCCAATGTGGCGCTATAAATCAATTTTCAACACTTTTATCACAACCACAAGACATTAAAATTTTTACTGCACTATATATAAGGAATTATCACTATGTGACTTAAATTTGTGGTTTTCTGTTAACGGACAGTGATGTGTATTATACAAATCCGGCTTTCAGGCGTAGCTCCCTGTGAACCTGACTTGAAAGGTCCCGAGTTCGATACCCGGCCCGAAACAATTTTACCCCTTAAATTATTCAATGTTTATTATTGCTTCACTAACACTATATACCTAATTTATTTTTAATAATCTTATTATTTACTATTATCCCTTATGGCCAGTTTCTAGATATTATTGTAATTATTACTGCAATATTACTTATTTAGTAGAGTATGACTGGATAGAAGAGAAGACCTAGTGGCCTTAGCTCTGTCGGATTAAATAAATAAATAAATACATAAATATATAGATAGACACACGGACAGAGACAGACAGACAGACAGACCGACCGACAGACCGACAGACAGACAGACAGACAGAAAGACAGGCAGGCAGGCAGGCAGGCAGACAGGCAGACAGACAGACAGATAGATAGATAGACAAGTAAAGAAATAAGAAAATAAATAAATATGCAAATAAATAAGCAAACAAGTAAATTAATAAACAAAGAAGTAAATTAAGAAACGAATAAATAAATAAATAAATAAATTAATTAATTAATAAGTAAGCAAGTAAATAAATAAACAAGTTAGGAATAATAATAATAATAATAATAATAATAATAATAATAATAATAATAATAATACTCTATTGCCAGAACAAAGATACATATTAATTTTTTTATATATAAGAACTCTCTAGCACCCCCAAATGAACAAATACATAAATAAATAAATAAATAAATAAATAAATAAATAAATAAATAAATAAATAAATAAATAAATAAATAAATAAATAAATAAAATAAATAAATTAAATATATAAATAAATAATAAATAAATAAACAAACAAATAAATAAATAAGTGAAATAAAATATATACATTAAATATATAAATAAATAATAAATAAATAAATAAACAAACAAATAAATAAATAAGTGAAATAAAATATATACATTAAATATATAAATAAATAATAAATAAATAAATAAACAAACAAATAAATAAATAAGTGAAATAAAATATATACATTAAATATATAAATAAATAATAAATAAATAAATAAACAAACAAATAAATAAATAAGTGAAATAAAATATATACATTAAATATATAAATAAATAATAAATAAATAAATAAACAAACAAATAAATAAATAAGTGAAATAAAATATATACATTAAATATATAAATAAATAATAAATAAATAAATAAACAAACAAATAAATAAATAAGTGAAATAAAATATATACATTAAATATATAAATAAATAATAAATAAATAAATAAACAAACAAATAAATAAATAAGTGAATGAATGAATGAATGAATAAATAAATGAATAAATAAATAAATAAATAAATAAATAAATAAATACCACCAGATGTAAAATTACAGCGTTTGTAGGGATCTACTAAGTAAGATGGAAATATTCGACAGGAAAAGGTACGAACAATAAATATATATTTAATTATAAATATAAAATGACAAGATCTTAAATATCCTCGAGTCGTATATGGTCAGGAGGACAAACAATAGAAGCCAAAATTCTTCCAAAGTCAGTTACTCAGTAAGATGTGAAATAACAACAAACTTAATATTTAATCCAAGTGAAATATCTAGGAGAGAACAAGTAAATTCAGGTAACGTTGTGACGCCGCGAGGCATTTCTGTTGAAACTGAATTGAACCACTGCACTGTATACTAGGTATAGGCCTATCTGTAGATTGTTAATTCATTGCACTAAGTTGAACGCATCTTCTCGGCAGCACACCTCCATGGCATTACGTCCATTAAGTGAAAATCTTGCTTCCATTTCACTAATCAAGGTTTCTGCTTAAGGTTTACAGTTTCTGTCAAATTGTTTTAAATGAGAAAGCCGTAACGTGGAGTGCTTGATCCCACAAGCTAGACGGGGAATGAGGACACTACAAACTTTGCACTTGCTCGAGATGAAGAGTTTGTATCCTCCTTGCCCCGTTTGAACTGGAGTCGATAGTCCGCCACAAACAAGGGTGACCAACCGACTAATGTGCAGGAGTTTTATTTACAGTGGATTTATAAAAATTATTCTTTTTGTAGTCTTATTTCAGTAACCTTCTGTTTTCTGGTCTTTGAAAGACTGTATGGAGTGAACCGTAAATAATGTCATCAAAATATCTTTGAGATATTTGAAACAAAAATGTTTAATACAATTATTCTCGAATTTGCTTCCTTTTCGAGATGAAAATTGTTTTGTATGAAACATTTCATAGCGTGTTTCTGGGAAAACCATTGATTTCATTTCCAATATGGTCAGTTAATTTAAGACAGCGGTGTATTATTATAAAAAATGGTTTAAAGAATTTTAGTTTTGTCTCTCAAATTTTATCCGAACAAATGTAAAGTTTTAAAATTACTCATCACAACAAAAAGTTGTTCAAATCAAATTCTTGCACACTTAAAGAACAAAACTAAAATTCTTTCAATAATTTATTCCCGGAATATGTATTATATGTTTTTCTCGTGTTAAATTTTACTGTACATGGTTAACATGTTTCAGTCTGCTATGGGCCATCTTCAGATCTGGTTGGTGCTGGTCTTAACGCCTTTTGTTTGTTTTTCCTGTGGGGGTGTGTTTGTGTAGTGTAATGTGGAGTCAAAGAGTGTGTGTTCTGAAATGGAAATTCTACATATTCAACCGAAAAGCCGGAAACTAAACACACTAGAACAATACGAAATATACAGACACACAAAAACACATCCAAATGAAATTCTCAATACACAACTCAGTTCCAGAACAATTTGATTAAGTACTGAAGCGCATTTGCATAGTGTTTTTATTTTAGTCTTTCATATATGTTACTTTCAATTCTAAAATTAGGTTTGGAATGGCTGTTTTTGGATATGATAGTACAAAGATGCTTTTAAGTTTCTTATTTTTTACACTGTAACGTTTAGATATCAAAATTTATGTCCGGTTTATTTCCTAGAAATATATGACGAAACTATTACGAATTGTAGATATTGTGTACTTGTAAGCAAAAAGCCGACCTACGAATAAATCCGTCCGTCCGTCCATCCATCCATCCATCCGTCCGTCCGTCCGTCCATCCATCCATCCATCCGTCCTTTCATATATTCATCCATCCGTCCGTTCATCCATCCGTCCATTCATCTATTCGTCCGTTCATCCATCCATCCATCCATCCGTCCGTCCGTCCGTCTATCCATCCATCCATCCACACATCCATCCATCCATCTAGCCATCCGACCGTTCATCCATCCATCCGTCCATCCATCCGTCCGTCCGTTCATCCACCGTCCATCCATCCATCCATCTATCCATCCATCCGTTTATCCATCCATCCATCCGTCCGTCCGTCCCTCCATCCATCCATCCATCCATCAATCCGTCCGGCAGTTCATCTATCCCTCTGTCCGTCCGTCCGTTCATCTATCTATCCATCCGTCCGTTCATCCATCCATCCATCTCTCCGTTCATCCATCCATTCATCCACATCCACTTACTCATTCATCCATCTATTAACACTTAAGCCTGCTAAATGGAGAGATTATATTAATTCGATTGACAAATTATAATTAAATTTAAGATTTAATATTATATTTCAATACTTTATTGACGTCGAAGGAGGAGGTTTTTCTTAAAACTAAAAAGACAAACGTATCATAGTGTTACAAATAATCTTTAAATAATAATGCAATAAACCTTACAAAATGATACAGATATTTACTTCAAATGTGGAACTGTAAAGGCAGGTTGTTCAGTACACATTCTCTTTATGGACTCACATGCTTGACTGCATCAGAAATAATGTAATTGTTGGTAGAAAATTCTAATTAACGGTAATGAGATCAGCATGAGGAAACATGTAATCGGAAAAATTTGCTCCACATATGCTTCGTCCATTAAAACTTAACAAAATTTACTAGTAATCGAATCTGAAGCTCTTTTGTGAGGGACAATTATCTAACAGAGACAAAGCTACAATAGAATAGAGTGTACGAGGATGTACGAGTTCCAGTACGTTTATTTTTTAACCACTCCATTTATGATAAAACATCTTTGAGGTTACAATATTTCATTTTGGCATTAATATGAAATTGCAAAATGAAGCGACTCCGAAATATCAGGTGCATGAATACAGACAGGCCATAAATACAGATAGTACATTAATCAAAAGGCGAATATGTCTGTCTTGAAGGATAACAGACGACAGATAAAAAGCTGAATTACTTAAATGCAATCTACTTGATAGAAATTTCGCTGTAAAATGTTTCTACAAAAAGAATATGGACGGGTACTTTTTGTTTGTGGTTCTTTTAAGTACATAAGCCAAATGGATGGCTGGCAGAAATTGTAGACAGCAGGCCATCTGATGGAATGACTGCCCGCATCTAGAAATGAGACAAAAAGAAAGAGGGAACAAGTAGTTCAAATTGAGTTAAAACGAGATGAGTGGAGAAATGGGTGGAAAGAACGGGCATGAAATACAAATGAAGGGGATATCGACCAAAACCTAGGAGATCTCCAGACTCTGAATCTTTCTCAAGAGCACCGGCAATCACCAAGTATTGGAGTCGTAGAGACTCCTTTCTCTTTCTTCACTAGAGGAGGAACGAGTGCAAGACAAATGGACTGGAGGATTGATGTTAGACAGTGATTAATTATTTTCTGACTAAGGACACAGAAATAAAATTCATGCTCTAGTCACGGAAAGTAAGTCACCACAAATAGAATTAACACAAAAATGGGTGGCATTAAACAACATATATTTTACCACTACTAAATTATTGGATGGAGAAAATCCACAAACGATTAGGGAAAACACGGGAATTTTACTGGAGGCAAGTAAAGAGATAGGTTTGGAAGTAAATCCCGAAAAGACAAAGTATATGATTATGTCTCGTGACGAGAATATTGTACGAAATGGAAATATAAAAATTTGGAAATTTATCTTTTGAAGAGGTGGAGAAGTTCAAACATCTTGGAGCAACGGTAACAAATATAAATGATACTCGGGAGAAAATTAAACACAGAATAAATATGGGAAATGCCTGTTATTATTCGGTTGAGAAGCTTTTATCATCCAGTCTGCTGTCGAAAAATCTGAAAGTTAGAATATATAAAACAGTTATATTACCGGTTGTTCTTTATGGTTGTGAAACTTGGACTCTCACTTTGAGAGAGGAACATAGGTTAAGAGTGTTTGAGAATAAGGTGCTTAGGAAAATATTTGGGGCTAAGAGGGATGAAGTTACAGGAGAATGGAGAAAGTTACACAACACAGAACTGCACGCATTATATTCTTCGCCTGACATAATTAGGAACATTAAATCCAGACGTTTGAGATGGGCAGGGCATGTAGCACGTATGGGCGAATCCAGAAATGCATGTAGAGTGTTAGTTGGGAGGCCGGAGGGAAAGAGACCTTTAGGGAGGCCGAGACGTAGATGGGAAGATAATGTTAAAATGGTTTTGAGGGAGGTGGGATATGATGATAGAGAATGGATTGATCTTGCTCAGGATAGGGACCAATGGCGGGCTTATGTGAGGGCAGCAATGAACCTCCGGGTTCCTTAAAAATAAGTAAGTAAGTATGTAAGTAAGTAAGTAAATAAGTAAGGAAGTAAATTATTGGATGAAGATTAAGTTACCTGCTATGACAGAGACTATTGGATGCAAAACTCGTCTCATTAAAAGAAAGAGAGGAAATCGCACACTTCATATTGTTCACTACAAAACCCACTTCAGATAGATATAATTCAATCAGAAATAGACCTCCTAGAACAAATCACCAAAAATCAACACAGTAAAGAAAATTGAAAACAATTGGCCCTTGAAACCGTCAACATCAGATATCCGGAAGACTATTGGATAAGAATTTATACCGATGGCTCAAAAACAGACCCTCAAGGAAATGTAGGAGCTGGTATTTTTAGTAATCTTTTTTGCTTCTATCTCCCAGTTGGTTATAATCTATCTGCCTGTGATGGAGAAATTGAAGCTATACATGTTGCCTTAAATCAACTTTTATTCCATAAATTCACAAACGCAGTCGTCCTCTCGGACTCAAAAGCAGCCATTTTGTCCATAAATAAAACTGACCACCCCTACACAGAACACATCAATAATTGTCAAAAAATACTTGCAACTTTAAAAGAACGTGGCAAAACAGTTGTGTTACAATGGATCCCAGGACATTGTAATCTACATGGGAATGAACAGGCTGACACATTAGCTAAGAAGGGTGCCAATATCAAAATAAACGCACGGAAACCATTGTCATTTAACTCAGTAAAACAATATATCAAGCATATAATCACCAACAAGAATTAGACATAAACATTTCGCAACAACGTAGGAAATTACTGAAGGATATACCTCCTGAACCAAGAAGACTAGCGGTTGCAAGCTTTCGTCTTAACACTGAACATGACATCCTGGGTAAACACCTCAATCGTCTTGGCATCCTTCCATCAGCATCCTGTATTCTGTGCCATCAACAGGAAGACATGGATAGACAACATCTTGCAAAATGCCCTGCTCCGAAATCCTCCAAGGAAGTCAACCGCTACTGGGAAGCCAGAGCCCGAATGTTTTTAATTACTTAATGGATAGTTTTGTTCACCACTTTCTTGTTTCTCGTTCAGTCAATGATAGTAAATATCATGTACCAGCCATTAGACAAATAAATAAATATTGTTCACTACTGCATGAAATTCGTTTCTACATCAAAACTTGTTTATTTATAGTTTTGTGAGGTCTT
This sequence comes from Periplaneta americana, assembly GCF_040183065.1. Classification (NCBI taxonomy): domain Eukaryota; kingdom Metazoa; phylum Arthropoda; class Insecta; order Blattodea; family Blattidae; genus Periplaneta; species Periplaneta americana. The sequence goes on along the minus strand of NC_091123.1, from coordinate 167,498,916 downwards.
GAAAATCGTTATTAAATGTGTAACTCGCCTAATCCATAAAGTTCTGAGCAAATACATTCTTATCCCTGGGTTTATGTATCTTTAATAGAAAGTCATCATCACATTCCAGGCACGAAATTAGGCCCTTGTTGGCCTGTTTCGGTTCCAACTATACAGGATCCAATAGACGTTTCCGTGGACGTCCAGGTCGTCGTCCTCCTTGAGGGTGGTATTTTAGCATTTCTTGGGGTGTCCGGCCAGCTTCCATACGAGAAATGTGTTCAAGCCATCTATTTCTGTATTCTGTAATTTTTTCTTCTAATGATAGCATGTTGACTCGGGAGGAAATTAAACACAGAATAAATATGGGAAATGCCTGTTATTATTCGGTTGAGAAGCTTTTAGCATCCAGTCTGCTGTCAAAAACTCTGAAAGTTAGAATTTATAAAACAGTTATATTACCGGCTGTTCTTTATGGTTGTGAAACTTGGACTCTCACTTTGAGAGAGGAACAAAGGTTAAGGGTGTTTGAGAATAAGGTGCTTAGGAAAATATTTGGGGCTAAGAGGGATGAAGTTACAGGAGAATGGAGAAAGTTACACAGCACAGAACTGCACACATTCTATTCTTCACCTAACATAATTAGGAACATTAAATCCAGACGTTTGAGATGGGCAGGGCATGTAGCACGTATGGGCGAATCCAGAAATGCATATAGAGTGTTAGTTGGGAGGCCGGAGGGAAAAAGACCTTTAGGGAGACCGAGACGTAGATGGGAAGGTAATATTAAAATGGATTTCAGGGAGGCGGGATATGATGATAGAGAATGGATTAATCTTGCTCAGGATAGGGACCAATGGCGGGCTTATGTGAGGGCGGCAATGAACCTCCGGGTTCCTTAAAAGCCAGTAAGTAAGTAAGCAAGTAAAGATTGCATGTTGAGTTCCTGCAGTATATCCTCGTTCCTCTTGTGGTCCAGAAGTATGTATCCTGCAGTTCGTCGCAGATATTTCATTTCAGCTGCTCTTAATCTGCTGATATCTCTTTGTTTCAGAACCCAAATTTCGCTTCTATAGAGGAGAGTTGGTAGCGCAAGGGTTTTATATAGCTTTATTCTGGAATGTTTTTGTACTAAACTTGGTTTTAGGGTATGGTTTAGCAATCCTAATATTTGTAAAAATTTGTTAATTTTTCTGCTAACATCATTCTCTCCTTCGTATGATATATTGCATCCTAAGTATGAAAAGGAATTTACCTGTTCTAAAATCACATTTTCAACAACAATTTTGCTTCGGATTGGATTTGTACCTTCAAATGTCATTATTTTGGTTTTTTCTGGTGAAATCTTCATGCCATGTTCTTCTATGATTTTATTTAGTTTAAATATACCCATCTGTAAATTGTCTTCGGAGTTTGCAACTAATACTTGGTCGTCCGCGAAAAGAACTCTGTTTAGTCTTATGGAACAATATCTTCTTGGTATCACCATATTTGACTGAGATATCATGTTTAAAAGAATTAAATATTCTAAAATTACTATTTACAGGAAATGAACCACAAACTTTCAGAGCCTAGAAGACTGCATCATCATAATGTGACTCCTTAAGCAGCTTCATGTCGGTCCTGTTTCAGCTTCTTTCTGCCTCTCATATATCTCCTCCTTGTTTTTAACGTCAGGTGTTGAATGATTTTTGGCATTTCTGTCCTTATTTTCCATTGATGCAACAAATCCTGCGATGGTGTTTGTCCCAGGGTTTATGCTCATCCTCCTCAGAATTTTAATTTTTCCTTTTGGACTCTTATTAAAATGACGTACAACATCACAGACACACAAATGTACAGTTTTATGGCTAACAGGAAAAGATTATAAATTAATTCATTGTTTAAAAACGTGTTTTCAATCTAATGATCATGCCCTGATATCTATGCATTCATTTTGGGACTAGAAAGAAGTTTATTTTACAAGCAATGCTGGACGAGGGGATTGACTGCTACGAGGATCACTCCAAAAGTAATCCACAATATTTATTTAAAAATTATATTTTTATTCTACAGCTTTGCTATTTTCATAGAATGTAGATACATCCTTCAGGAACAATACGTCACTTTTCCACATAATCCCCGAACCTTTCAATTGCCTTACGCCACCTTGGAATGAGGGCCTGTATATCTGCACGATAAAAGTCTGAACCAACACGTCTGAGCTACTCTCTGGCGCCACTCACGGGAACGACTTAAATTAAATTTGAATACAAGGGGGAAGGATGTATCTATGACCTCCATAAATTGCAAAGGTTTAGAATAAAAAATAAATTTAAAAAAATGTTGTTCATTACTTTTGGAGTGATCTTCGTAGAAGTGACCGTGGCTGATGACGCAGATTTTTTGAAAATGGGACTTATCTGAAAAACCATAAGGCATAAATCTAAAATTCTTATATCAAATTAAAGGGGAGAAAATTCTCTATTAAAATAGTTATATTTTCAAAATTTTAATTTTTCATCATTTTTTGCGTAAAAAAAGATTACTCGATATTTTCAATGTTTGTTGGAGAACATATAACATCCCAATTGGATGGGTGAAAGGGAAAATATATCCGATTTTTAAGAAGGGCAACCGTTATGACTGTGAAAATTACAGAGGAATAAGTTTACTCAATACGGCATACAAATTATATACGAAGATTGTAAATCGGCGAATTCAGAAAATTAGCGAAAACATACTTGTAGAAAAACAACATGGATTCAGAATAGGACGCTCTTGCAGTAACTGTGTATTTGTATTAGAGAAACTGATACAAAAAAGAAGAGCATTCAATCTTCCAACGTTTTTAATTTTTATCGATTTAGAAAAGGCGTTCGATAGAGTATTAAGGAACAAGCTGTGGACCATAATGTTAAATAAAGGATTTCCAAATCATATAATTAAAGTTGTACAGAGTTTATATATAAATACATCCATAAGTATGGAAACTGGTAAAAATGAAAATGAAATTTATGTAAATCAGGGAGTGAAACAAGGTTGCCCTTTATCCCCAACACTTTTTAACATTTATATTGACGCAGTTATCCGTGAATGGCAAAGTATACCTTTTAAGAATTTTATTATTAATAATCGCATTTTAAATACTATTTTGTTTGCTGATGATCTGGTCATTTTTAATGATTCAGAAGACGGTTTGCAATTAGCAACAAATAAACTTATGAATGTAATAAAAGAATATAATTTAAAGATATCATCAGCCAAAACCAAAACTATGGCCTTCATAGGTAAATACCATTTAAGAGCTAAAATAGTCATAGAAGGTAAAATAATCGAACAAGTTAACTCCTTCAAATATCTAGGGTGCAATGTATCACACTGCCAGAAAAACGATATAACTTAGGTGAATAAGTTCCAAGGAATATGTGGCATTATAAGAAGGATCTTAGGACGTAGAACTTTGAAGTCGACACAACTTAAGTTTTATAAAGTTATGTCAGTCCCTATGCTCACATACGGCAGCCAGAACTGGACTTTGAATAAATCAGAAAGAAGGAAGGTAGAGGCTGCAGAGATGAGATTTTTGAGATGAGTTGCGGGGTTTACTCTCTTAGATCATAAAAGATCTGAAGAAATACGTCCTGAACTGAAGATTTTTAACTTCAATGATAAATTATTACAATGTAAAGAAGACTGGAAAGAACATATTGAACGAATGCATGAAGACAGGTTTACAAAATTACTTTTGAACTATACCCCAGTTGGACGACGGAGTATAGATAGACTTTATAATTTATTTATTTATTTATTTATTTATTTATTTATTTATTTTTGCTAATAATTGTAATATAAAATATAAAATATACAGAGAAACTTTAGCTCGCCCCTGAAGGAGTAGAACTCGTGCTCAGGGGCGGATTCCTGAATTGAAATTAATAATTATACAATACAAATATAATTAATAATTATACAATACAATTTGCAATTATAGTATATAAATTTAAATTTACAATTTTTCAATTTTTATAAAATCCATACATAACTTTTTAAATTTAATACTAGAACTATTCGAATTGACAAGATTAGGATATTTAAATATAAATTTGTTATATATTCTTGGGCCTAAATTACTGCTATGATTAAATGCTGTAACAGTGTTGCATTTTGGTTCAAACAATCTTAAAGAATTCATACCTTTTGTTTCATAACTATGAGAATACAAGTCAAAATTATTTCGATTTTTATGTATGAATTTTATTAATACAATATATTAAATTTGTCTTACGTTAAGTACATTAAAGTCTATAAACAAATTTTGAGATGGAAAATCAATAGGTTTATGAAGAAATATTTTAATTATTTTCTTCTGTAATAAATAAAGAGGATTAAAATTGGATTTAAATGAGCTACCCCATCCTATTATTCCATACATAATTACCGATTGAAATAAAGTTAAATATATTGTACGTAATAAACTTATTGACAAGTAATTCCTCAATAAAACAAAATAATATACTATTTTACGTAATTTATTACAAAGGTAATTAATGTGTTGGTTCCATTTTAAATGATTATCGAAAATTATGCCTAAATACTTAACTTCAGAGGACTCTTTAATAATCGAACATTTACACTGTATAAGACAACAATCAGAATTATGTAATTTAATACTTAATGTAGATGTAGGAGGTTTGTTACATTTTTCAGATAATGAGAATGGAATAATTATGGTTTTATTTTCGTTGATAGAAAGATAATTTATGTCACACCATTTTTTTTATTAATTTAAGTCCATTATTTGAATTATTATATGCATCATACCAGGTTTTTCCACCAAAAAGTAAAACTGTGTCATCTGCATAAGAATAGTGAACACCATGAATAAGATGATAGATGGGATAATAGATGGGAAGATCAATTTCTCTGAGAAGGAACGGACCAAATGGCCCAAACCTTGCTGCTGCTGCTGCTGATGATGATGATGATGATGATGATGATGATGATGATGATGATGATGATGATGATCATGATAATTTTTTTGCGTTTTGTGGGTGTACCTTAAACGTAGGTAAGATATGAAGATGTGACTTCTTCTTTACTACCCCGATGTTTCATCCGATACAGGCTGAAGCTCATTTGGTGAGATTTATCGCGTCGTCCAGTCCTCAGTCGCTGTTGACGTAACATGCCAATAACAAAATGCAGACCTGGCCTTCCGTTTGACCATCATCGACTAGGCAGCTTGATGGGCGGCCCCAATTAAAAGTGCTCTCCCACATCGTATCTGGGTCACAATGCCGGCTATGCATAGTTAATTAATGCTGAAATTATATGAGACGACGGCGTGTTGATTGACAAGCGCGAGCGAGCTCTTGCATGCAAAGTAGAAACCAGACTTGCTTCCAAGTTCAATATCGATTAATCGAATGCTGATCGAGAGCACAAGACAATTCGTGCGAGAGGATCCGCACACACGTCCTCAACACAGTTGACACGATGAATTCTCTTCCTCCGGGGATTAGAGGCGCAATCCCCACGTTTCCGTACTGTTTTGCATGTGGGGCGGTTCGCGAATTCATTCAAGACCAACTCCGCTTCTCAAGTCTCCAACATTTACAAGCCAAACACAAGAATCTGCAGCCTCTTCCTCAAAGCTTCTAATAAAAGTCTCTTTTTCTTCCTTCTTCCCTGGTTTTGTCCTGTTTATTTGTGCTGATGCATTATATAAATTTAAATTATGGTTTATGGTTAATAGACGGTAGTATATTATACACACTATTTAAATGATTTAATTGATATTTGTTATTGAAGTGCTGTATCAGTGAAGAAGTGTGTTGTGTCGGTCAAGTGTGTTGTGTAAATGAAGTGTGTTTCTGTCAGTGAAGCTTTATAGTTTATAGTGGCAGTGCAAAGTATTTGAACAGTGAAATGTTTTTGAAGCGTTAGTAAAATCAGGATAGAATCAGTGAAATGTGTCGTAGTTCCAGTGCAGTGAGTGAGTTATCAGCAAAATGAGTGTAGTGCTGAAAGGTAATTGTGCATGTATGAACATATCATACTCGTGGGTTTTAGCTCGAATTTCGGGTTAAGATACAAATTAGATTTACTTTGAATGTTATTTTAAGTGATATTATTATTATTATTATTATTATTATTATTATTATTATTATTATTATTACTTACTTACTTACTTACTGGCTTTTAAGGAACCCGGGAGTTCATTTCCGCCCTCACATAAGCCCGCCATTTGTCCCTATCCTGAGCAAGATTAATCCATTCTCTATCATCATATCCCACCTCCCTCAAATCCATTTTAATATTATCTTCCCATCTACGTCTCGGCTTCCCTAAAGGTCTTTTTCCCTCCTGCCTCCTAACTAACACTCTATATGCATTTCTGGATTCGCCCATACGTGCTACATGCCCTGCCCATCTCAAACGTCTGTATTTAATGTTCCTAATTATGTCAGGTGAAGAATACAATGCGTGCAGTTCTGTGTTGTGTAACTTTCTCCATTCTCCTGTAACTTCATCCCTCTTAGCCCCAAATATTTTCCTAAGCACCTTATTCTCAAACACCCTTAACCTATGTTCCTCTCTCAAAGTGAGAGTCCAAGTTTCACAACCATACAGAACAACCGGTAATATAACTCTTTTATAAATTCTAACTTTCAGATTTAGTGCTGATGCATTATATAAATTTAAATTATGGTTTACGGTTAATAGGCGGTAGTATATTATACACTCCACACCTGTGGAGCAACGGTCAGCGCGTCTGGCTGCGAAAGCAAGTGGCCCGGGTTCGAATCCCGGTCGGGGCAAGTTTTCTGGTTGCGGTTTTTTTCGGGGTTTTCCCTCAACCCAATACGAGCAAATGCTGCGTAACTTTCGGTGCTGGACCCCGGACTCATTTCACCGGCATTATCATTACCTTCATTCAGACGCTAAATAACCTAGATGTTGATACAGCGTCGTAAAATAACCCAATAAAAAATATTATACACACTATTTAAAGGGTGTAATTGATATTTGTTACTGAAGTGCTGTATCAGTGAAGAAGTGTGTTGTGTCGGTGAAGTGTGTTGTGTAAGTGAAGTGTATTTCTGTCAGTGAAGCTTTATAGTTTATAGTGGCAGTGCAAAGTATTTGAACAATGAAATGTTTTTGAAGTGTTAGTGAAATCAGGATAGAATCAGTGAAATGTGTTGTAGTTCCAGTGCAGTGAGTGATTTGTCAGCGAAATGAGTGTAGTGCTGAAAGGTACTTGTGCAGGTATGAACATATCATACTCGTGACGTTTAGCTCGAACTTAGGGTTAAGTTACAAATTTGATTTACTTTGAATGTTATTTTAAGTGATCGTGTTTCATTTAATTTAGGATGCTCCCTGTTGTTATTAATATTATTATTAGTATTATTATTATTATTATTAATTAGTATTATTAATTTTTTATTAATTTATTATTAATTGTGTTTATTATTGTCATGATTGAGTGTAATTAGTTACCACTGCCACCGGGTATATAGCCATTTGCAGTGTGAATAAATATATACATACATATAAGGGACAAGGATGGTATTTTTTGGTAAAAATGAGTAATAAAAAAATGTATTTTCTTTAAAACACACTTTGATATGTGTGGAATACGTTGCGTAACGTTTTGTGGGTATTTGTGCCCTTTTCGGATGTTGAGACACCAATTTTAAAGTTCCTGCGCTCTGAATTTTTAAATCACATGCCCCCTTTAATTGTTGTTTCCGGTAACTTCATTTTTTGCTACATTTCCAGGCAAAAATGGCTATAATTTCTGAACTATTAAGGGAACCAGGTAGTGATTAGGGGTCAAAAATTCGATTTTTTATTTTGTGTTTTAAAATAAATTACAAAACTGGTCTTTAAAACAATATAAATATTGTCGAGGGTATTTCTGCAGATAAGCCTTTTAAATGACCTCTTTAAATTTAGCGGTGCATGTAATTCATACATTCTTTTTTTATACAGTTTTCCATAAGTTGACATTTTCAAACTTAAGTGCATTTTTCTCTGAAACTACTGAATCAATTTACATGAAATTTTTACAGTGTTTTCTGCAGCCTGTGTTCTACATTGTAGACCTACGGGTTTAGGAATGCTACACACATAACACGAGAAAAAAGTATATATGCCTTGAAAAAATTATAAAAAATTTTAAACAAAATTCAATATTTTTTTCTGTTTCACTAGGGGTGAAATATTTAACTAAATTTTGCTTTGGAATTTACAATACACAATACTGGATAACTTAAAAAAATACAAGGTATATGAGTGAAGATAGTAACAAGTAATGTGCACCTGAAGAATGAGGTACATCTAGCAAAGTTGGAAAACATTTTATCAGTTAGGGCCTTTCTTTTGCACTTGGATACGAAACTAATTAGTTGTCTTTTATACCACTGAATTCAGAATGATTGATTGCATAAGCCTGGAAATTTTTATTCCTTTCTGAGCACTAGAAGCCTAGAAACATTCAACTAAACTTTTGTATTGAAATTTTTTAATCGCACAGTATCACTACCCAGTTCCCTTAAAGATACATGCATTAAATTTAAAACACACATTCTCTAGTTTTTTTAGGAAACGTTTCTTTGGAACAGAATTTTTCTAATTGAATTAATTTTAAGAATATGCCTGTCTGTTTGCAAAAAGGAAATACTGTAAAAGAGCGCTATTAAATTTTAATTGTTTATTTTATAAATGTATGGATTAATAACAAAATTCAGTTACAGACAGTTTGTAGAGCATGCTTTTACAAGTGAAATGCAAAAACTGTTTGAATTCATGTTTAAAAATGGCTTAGATATATCGATTTTAGTAAAATCCTGCATTGGGTACATTTTTTTTCAAGTCTGGGCCCCCAAGTTTTTTTTTTTTTCAAAATATTTATATTTGGTTGAGTTGCTATAGCCAGGAGCTCTCTACATACAAAGTTCCTGCGCTCTGAATTTTTAAATCACATGCCCTCTTTAATTGATGTTTCCGGTAACTTCATTTTTTGCTACATTGCCAGATAAAAATGGCTATAATTTCTGAACTATTAAAGATACATGCATTAAATTTAGAACACATATTCTCTAGTTGTTTTAGGAAACTTTTCTTTTGGAACATAATTTTTCTAATTGATTTCATTTTAAAAATATGTCCATTTGTTTCAAAGAAGGAAATAAAAAGCGTTATTAAATTTTAATTGTTTATTTTACAAATGTATGGATTAATAACAAAATTCAGTTACAGACAGTTTTTAGAGCATGCTTTTACAAATAAAATGTAAGAAACTGTTTGAATTTATCTTTAAAAATGGCTTAGATATATCGATTTTAGTAAAATCCTACATTGGGCATATATATTTTTTCAAATCTCGGCCTCTAAATAATTTTTTTTTCAAAATATTTATATTTGGTTGAGTTGCTATAGCCATGAGCTCTCTACATTCAAGGTTCCTGCGCTCTGAATTTTTAAATCACATGCCGCCTTTAATTAATGTTTCCGGTAACTTCATTTTTTTGCTACATTGCCAGATAAAAATGGCTATAATTTCTGAACTATTAAAGATACATGCATTAAATTTATAACACATATTCTCTAGTTTTCTAAGAAACTTTTCCTTGGAACAGAACTTTTCTAATTGATTTAATTTTTTAAATTATGTCTGTCTGTTTGCAGAAAGGAAATAAAAAAGCGTTATTAAATTTTAATTGTTTATTTTACAAATGTATGGATTGATAACAAAATTCAATCACAGACAGTTTATAGAGCATGCTTTTACAAGTAAAATATAAAAAGTGTTTGAATTTAGATTTAAAAATGGCTTAGATAGGCTTATATCGATTTTAGTAAAATTCAGCATTGAGTACATTTTTTTTTTAAATCTGGGCCCCCAAATAATTTTTTTCAAAACATTTATATTTGGTTGAGTTGCTATAGCCATGAGTTCTCTACATACAAAGTTCCTGCGCCCTGAGTTTTTAAATCACATGCCCCCTTTAATTGTTGTTTCCGGTAACTTCATTTTTTGCTACATTGCCAAACAGAAATGGCTGTAATTTCTGAACTATTAAAGATACATACATTAAATTTAGAACACACATTCTCTAATTTTTTAGGAAACTTTTCCTTGGAACAGAATTTTTGTAATTGATTTAATTTTAAAAATATGTCTGTCTGTTTGCAAAAAGGAAATAAAAGAGTATTATTAAATTTTAATTGGTTTATTTTACAAATGTATGCACTAATAATAAAATTCAGTTACAGACAGTTTGTAGAGCATGCTTTTACAGGTAAAATGTAAAAAACTGTTTGAATTTATCTTTAAAAATGGCTTAGATATATCGATTTTAGTAAAATCCTGCATTGGGTACAATTTTTTTTTTAAATCTGGGCTCCTAAATAATTTTTTTTTTCAAAATATTTACATTTGGTTGAGTTGCTATAGCCATGAGCTATCTACATACAAAAAATTAATATTTTACACCAAATAGGAATAAAGTTTTAAGCAATACCGTACTCTCCTTAACGATGCTCGCAACTGCAGAGGTTATACCAGCGTCGTCGGAGTGCCGGAATTTTGTCCCGCAGGAGTTCTTATGTAAATCTACTAACATAAGCCTGTTGCATTTAAACACACTTAAATGCCATCGACCTGGGCCGAGATCGAACCCATAACCTCGAGCATAGAAGGTCAGCGCTATACCAACTACGCTACCGACTGCATTATATAACGTGACAGTATTACTTGATGACTAATCTTAGCATAAAATTTGTTTCTAAATCGATTATATCACGAGTTACAATGGTAATTATTTCTGTAAAAGTGACTGAGGTATATATTCCTTGGTGAGAGGGTTTTGGATTCTATATTCCCTGCAAGAACGATTATACTCGTACAAGTCAAAAGCTATTAAGAACTGAGTTTACCAATTATCATTGTAGGAACGTTAAATAGTACTACAATTTCAATGTCCAAAGTAGAAAGCATGAAAAAGTAATAATGGAATCAATGGACTTAAAACAGGATTTGAATTCTTTTGTGTAGCGGCAAGCAGAAAATCATTTGCGGGATGCACATGAAATGGTGACGAATTGATTATGGAAATGCGAAACAAAACAATTTATAAAATATTTACATAGTAATTGAAACTATAATTTATTTTATTCGTATTTTGTGATTGACATTTTTAAATTTAAATTGCAGTGAAATAATTAGCTTAGTAATTGAATGTCATAGGTCTAAAAAGGGTATCTAAACAATTAACTTACAAATATAAAATATATTATAACATTAAAACACGCTATGTTTAAAGAGAAGATATTAAGGCTCATTCACAATGAAAATTAAACATAACCGTAACATAAACACAGAAGTTTGCGCCCAGGCTACCAAATGGAATCATTCACAATGATTCACATAAACACTGACATAAACATAACCGTAAGACGTTAACATGGAAGTTTGCAAACTCCAAACTTTCATGCTTATGCTTACGTGATTTGCAAACAGAACACAATCGTGGAGCGCTGAAGTGTACGACAGAATATGAGGAAATGGCGTCGTTGTCATGTTTCCATGGTTACCAAGTATGCTTGCTGTTATGTTTATGTTCCCATCGAGAATGATCTTGATTTTACCGTAACGTTTATATTCTTAAGTTAACGCTTACGTTATGTTAAATTTTCATTGTGAATGAGCCTTTAGTTTTCATTGTATGCATTTTTCTTAAGACCCGTGCATTGGATTTTAGAGGAAATTATGATAATATAAAATCTGTATGTATAATATTACTCAATAAATCCAATAATCTAAACTAAAAAAAAAACTAATCATTTTTTTTCAACTAAATTTTGAGAGCATGTTTACTAAGTAAATGACTACAGAAATCCAAATTTTGAATTACCGTCATTTCCCATAACTATAGTCCTGGAATACAACTATGGTCCACGATACAACCATTCAAAGAACATTGTATAAGTAACATAGACCGTTCGTAGATAACTGCAGTGACTTGAATTCAAACTATAGTACAGCAAAAATATAGATAACCGAGGTTCTACGTTATGAAGTACAAAATTTGAATGGTTGTATGGTGGACCATAGTTGTGTTCCAGGGCCATAGTTATGGGAAATGACGGTACCAAATGTGTTTAAATTTTCATTTTAAAATTATTTTTCTATTTTCCCTTTAGAAATATTTTCAAACACAAATTTTTAGTAGAAGCTCTAAATTTTTAAGCTTCCTTTCTTTTGGTTACATTCAAAAGATATACAGAGTGTCTCTAAATTAGACCGACAAAATTAGAGAGAAGATAGATAACTTTCCTGGAAGCATATTTTGTTAAGGAACCCATGGGCTGCGACTTTTCGTTTCAGTGCAAAAAGGAATTACAGGTCGGAATAAAGTAAGTAGGTATGAGCAACAAGCAATTCTGTGTCACATGATTCTGTGTGTTAATCCAAACAAAGAAAAAATAGGTACGTACAGAAAAACGAAACCAACGACGCATTAAACTGTACTGAACATTACAACAGAATGAGTGCAGTACAAGGACTAAACTACGTAGACGAATAACACGGATAACAAGAGGTCGTACCAGTGGAAGTAATCGATACCAAATGATACTGGGCTCCGGACGTAAATAAACCCAGTGATAGCAGTAATGACACAGCCCTCTTGGACTGAAAAAAGTGATTATATGTTCCCGCCTTCTTGCAATGAAACCAAGCGTCGCAGCCCATGAGTTCCATAACAAAATATGCTTCCAAGAAGGTTATCTATCTGCTCCCTAATTTTGTCGGTCTAATTTAGAGACACCCTGTAGATAAACAATTCTATGTATTCATTTTATGAAGTATCTCATTTATTCAATTTCAAAAATTGTTTTGAAGTTTTGAAAATATTATTTCTTCCATAATTCACGTAAAAAATATTATTAAAATATACGAGCACAATTTCTTATAAAATAAATGCATGGAAACATGCAGCTACCTCATAAATACTTGCAGTAAAAATTTCACTCAGATTGGTTAATATTTGAAGAGTCCACTGCAAGAATGATGGATGTTACTTTCTTGTCGAAAAGGCACCAAGACTGTCAATGCATAGCTTAAGACCTATAGAATGTAGGGGAGACTGTTGTACCTTTAGCATAGTGTACCTTTGAACATTGTTTGTTTTTTAATGTTTGCTACTACCTAGAGGGCTCAAACTGAAGTAGATTGTAGAGAAAGCCGCTAAGTAGCTCTGGTAGTAGTTTCAGTTTGATTTATTACAAAGTGTGAGTTCCGTGGACAAAAGAAGTTTTTTTAGTACCAAAGGTAAACATCTCGTTCATTGATGTATGTTTTCTAACACAAAACCAGATTGCATTTGTTAATATCTTTCAAGTACGGTTTGTTCCTATCATCTGGTGAGTAATAGCATATTTTAATTTCCATGATTTATTTGACTCTCTTAGTTTTCGGAGCCATATTTGTTTAAACGTGCACGCTCTTGTACCTTTCAACACAAAACATCTTGTACCACGGAACATGTTCCAAATTACACGATACTATCGGTTTTTGTTTTTCTTTTATTTTAAGGTCATGTCACGAAGTAAGTCTGGAATTAAAGAGGCCCCCAATTGATCCGGATGCCTTGAAGAAAGCTGTTGAAGCTGTTATTGCTCCTCCAGGAAATAAAATCTCAATCAGAGAAGCCTGCTCTGGTTTATGATTGAAAATACGTTTTAAATATGATTGTCAGTTTTTACAACTATATTCCCTGCAATATTCCATGTGTTCCAACTTACAAGAGTGTATGTTCCAAGGTACATGATCCTATTGTACCTTCGAACACATTACATATCCCTTCATTTTATTTTTTCCATCCTTAATAGATCTGTAAAACAGGAAAATACATACAGGAAGTTGCAAAGGAATCTTCAATAATTATTTCAAGCATTTTTTCATTTAAAAAATTTCATTTCCCAAAATTAAAAAAAAATAAAATGTGAAAAGTGTTTAAAGGTACAACAGTCTCCCCTACATAGAGAGTTGTATGGCATTAACACAGATAGTCATTGTCCAGTAATGATCGGAAAATCACAGTTAAGCTTTGAGAGCTAAGCATTTCAAACTTTCATTTGCTTCTCCTGCAAAATGTATTCCAAATGACATCCATCATTCTTCATTCTTCATTCATTCTTGCAGTGGACTCTACATTCGACATAAGAAAGTTGATGTTGAATCAAGGAAAATAAATTTACATAAAATGGATTTGAAAGTAAAATGAATATTTATGTAACATATACTTATTAAACTTCATCTCCGTTACATTCATCTAGTAAGTCCAAGGAGCCAACTTTAGAACAAAAAGTTACGAGATTTGTAATCAGAAATTTGTAAGAAAAAATGAATTCTTTGATGAAAAAATAATTTTGATAGCTTTTTAAATGCCATGTCCCCTTACAGCCTGAATTTAATTCTTTTAAAAACATATTTGTAATCAGAATTGTACTAAATCCATTTGGGGTATGGAAATTATACATTCTAAAGACGTGAAATAGTCAATAAAAATATTTTGCAAAATTTTAATGATTTTATGTTTATTTTTATTTAGATTAAATGAATACATTTTTTTACAGGAGCTTAATGTAAAAATGTAATTATTTCATGAACATCTATGTGTGTGACTGCAAAGTGTAATGTTTGACAGAGCTGAAGTTATTTAGTTTTATTGGCTTCTGTGGATTTAAAATAGTTAACTTTATATATTGGGGATCATCAGTGTGGTTTTAGGAGTAATAGATCAACTCTTCACCAGATATTTTGTATTCGACAGATAATGGAGAAAAAATGGGAGTATAAGGGTACAGAGCATCAGTTATTCATAGATTTCAAAAAGGCATATGATTCGGTTAAGAGAGAAGTTTTATATGATATCCTCATTGAATTTGGTATTCCCTAGAAACTAGTTCGATTAATTAAAATGTGTCTCAGTGAAACGTACAGCAGAGTTCGTATAGGTCAGTTTCTGTGAGATGCATTTCCAATTCACTGTGAGCTAAAGCAAGGAGATGCACTATCACCTTTACTTTTTAACTTTGCTCTAGAGTATGCCATTAGGAAAGTCCAGGATAACAGAGAGGGTTTGGAATTGAATGGGTTACATCAGCTGCTTGTCTATGCGGATGACGTGAATATGTTAGGAGAAAATCCACAAACGATTAGAGAAAATATGGGGATTTTACTGAAAGCAAGTAAAGAGATAGGTTTGGAAGTAAATCCCGAAAAGACAAAGTATATTATTATGTCTCGTGACGAGAATATTCTACGAAATGGAAATATAAAAACTGGAAATTTATCTTTCGAAGAGGTGGATAAGTTCAAATATCTTGGAGCAACAGTAACAAATATAAAGGATACTCGGGAGGAAATTAAACACAGCATAAATATGGGAAATGCCTGTTATTATTCGGTTGAGAATCTTTTGTCATCTAGTCTACTGTCAAAAAATCTGAAAGTTAGAATTTCTAAAACAGTTATATTACCGCTTGTTCTGTATGGTTGTGAAACTTGGACTCTCACTTTGAGAGAGGAACATAGGTTAAGAGTGTTTGAGAATAAGGTTCTTAGAAAAATATTTGGAGCTAAGAGGGATGAAGTTACAGGAGAATGGAGAAAGTTACACAACGCAGAGCTGCAAGCATTGACATAATTAGGAACATTAAATCCAGACGTTTGAGATGAGCAGGACATGTAGCACGTATGGGCGAATCCAGAAATAGATATAGAGTGTTAGTTGGGAGGCCAGAGGGAAAAAGACCTTTAGGGAAGCCGAGACGTAGATGGAAAGATAATATTAAAATGGATTTAAGGGAGGTGGGATATGATAATAGAGAATGGATTAATCTTGCTCAGGATAGGAACCGATGGTGGGCTTATGTGAGGGCGGCAATGAACCTCCGGGTTCCTTAAAAGCCAGTAAGTAAATAACTTCATATATATAATTACTTATTTATAATTATTATTTTTGTGCTTTTCTTTGCTACATGTAATCTTTCCTCTACTACTCTATCTTTGTATTCATTTTCTTACTTTATTTTTATTTCAGATATCTCAAATTACTTCTCATTTTTTTTGCTTATTCATGGTTACATGTTTATACCTTCCTTATTTTCTTAATACTGTTTGTCTTTTTCTTTCTTTTAATCATTCATTGTTGCAACTGCCTTATCTCTAATTTGGTTTTGCTCATACCGCAATGTGCTTTGTCTTTTCTTCTTTTGGAATAATAAATAATGTATATATATTAAATTAGCCTTCATATGCAGAAAATAACTTATGTTAAAGTAAAATTTTTATTATTACAAATTGTAATATCTTTTAATAATGGTAGGAAAATAACTGAATATCTCGCATACTTGACACACATATTTCGTACGGAAAATATGAGGAAAAATTTTCACAGACATTTCATTTCCCAATATAACTTTTTCGCCTCAGAATATTTCACAAAATAGGTATAACTCAATAGCGAATCATCCTATACTTTAATACAATTACAAAGTTCATTACAAAGAAAAGATAACAGGCCTATATTACATCAAGTCACGTCGATTTTTCGGCCATGAGTGTAGTAAATACTGTACATACAGATTTCTTACATATGGATTACAAGCGGCATCCAGGAGAGCTGCGTAGCGTGCAAAAATGCTTCCACAAACCCCAAAGAAGTTCGTAATAACGAGGTTACGTGCAGGGAATGTAATGATTCCGTGTAGAAGAATACTGAAATGTTTGAGCAACATTGGGTTTTATGAACTGTAACAGCTTCGACGTGCGTTAAAGTAGACAGTCCAACTCACGTCTGTTTTAGTCGTTTATTTAAATACGCTGTGTAATTGCTAAATTACTTGGCATCGATGTAATACATGATAGCGAGATGGTATTTCGCGAGATGAGGTCAAGGATTGGCAATTTAATTACCTGACATTGGACTTACAGTTGGGCAAAAACCTCGGAAAAGCCCATTCATGTAGTTCACCGCGATATGAATTATATTTAGAATCAAATGGTATGAAATCTCTTGACTTGCTCTTGTATTTAAAAATTCATACATTCATTTGGACGGAGTTACGGAATAATAGACCAATTGACAATTTGAAAAGAAGAAGAAGAAGAAGAAGAAGAGATATTTGCACAAATCTGTTGATGGCAGACTAATTTAACTCGGAAAAAATCAAGAATGCGTTATCTGAATTTTGCTGCTGTTTATATGCAAAAATTCGTTTACTGCATAAAATGCATTTATTTATTTTTCTTTGAAATATTAATTCAACTGCTGGTCTCCTGTTAAAAATCAGTTAGCCTTTTTTGGTATTATTTGTGCTATGATGAAAGATGAGTGGAACGGAGAAAAATTCTCTCCGGCACCGGGATTTGAACCCAGGTTTTCAGCTCTACGTGCTGATGCTCTATCCACTACGCCACACCGGATTCCCACCCCGATGTCGATCGAATCCCCTCAGTTTAAGTTCCACCTTTTGGCTTCCCTCTAGTGGCCACTTCTCTTCTACTCCTACCCCCTTCACAGAAACGTTGTTCCCGTACTGCACATTGCAAGTATCTTGAAAAAATGCATGAACTGTACGTCGAGAGGGAAAATTGCCGCCAATATAACTGTAAAGGGCAATAAGTAGTTAGGGATCTATCAACAATGTGTTCCACAGCTGTGTAAAGTTAATTTTTATGAATATTAGCTTCGTCACAATTATTAAAGTATGGGGTCTATTTTGATCCACATTTTTAATAGTATTTCCGTAAGTGGGAAGAGAGAATTATTTTCATTATACAGGATGTTTACGGGCTGGTGTTACAAACTTTCAGGTATGATGGGAAAGGGCACATGTATCAATTTGAGATAAGGAACCCTGGTCCGGAAATGAATGAGTCGATAGTTATAAGTAGACTTCGTTGAATTGCCACAAGCAGCATGCTATCAGGTTGCCGATGTACGGTAGCATAGAGGAGGTGAGCGACCGCCCGGTCTCGTAGTATAAGCAGTTCATGTTAACATTTGTGACCGGTCCATATATACGAAGCAGCTACAGCTAATGTATACCTATGTAAGCACTTGTTTTTGCATTACTATGGTTGGAATAGTCAAAGCTTAACATTTGTTCAGTGCAGAGAAGAATTCAATCAAACATACTACAATGAGAGTGTTGCTGTTCCAAACAATTGCCCCTCGAATACCCTTACCCCCGCAGCCAGTCTTGACCCATTGAAAAACGTGGTTAGATGCTGTTAATTATTATTCAGAATATTACGGTAAAATAATGGATGTAATTGATGCATTAGATAGCACAGACATTTCCGCTGTTGCAGCTGTAAAATCATTGCCTTCTGAACAGCTATTGGAAGATATTCTGTTAATTGATTCTAATTTTAAAATCGTGTCCAAAAGCATCACCCTGTTAGAATCGTCTAAACTACATCTCTCAAAAGCCGTTAATATAGTGGATAAAGTATCACAAATCGTTATCCAAAATATCACTAATTTCAGAAAAAGTGAAATGTAAGTTGAGCAACATTATTGCTAAAACTTCTGCCTATTCACAACTTCATACTATAAATGATGTACTATCAGATGACGACAAGACGTCTGCAGTTGGTGTGCTGAAAAGTAGTGACTTCCCGTTCTTCAAATATCACCTATTACGTCGTGTGATGTTGAACGTACATTTTCCCAATATAAAAAACTGTTTGAATGACCATCGGAGGAGGTTCACTTTGCAGTCGCTCAAAATGTACGTAACTCTTCACTGCAATGCACATATTCAAGGATGATGTGAGTATATTACATTAAATTTTAAGAGTTAATATATCTCACTACAAAATAATTGTGTATTTACATGTTTAGACATTTCCTACTTCAATAATCATTCATTATATTTCTTGAATGCAGGATACAGGTTTTATTGTAACCGCAGTATACTGCTCAGTGTTTACATCAGAGGCATACTCCATCCGTTGCACGTCCCCTTCTCATACAGTCTATACCGCGTGCGTAGTAGACCTTAAGATTCTCGTGGCAATTCCACGAAGTCTAGTTATAAGCAAATATAGTTGTGTGAAAATGATTGTAATTTCGAATCACGTGCCCTCCTTCCCTTAACCTTTGGAACAGTCGTGGAAAGATGGTATGGGCCGGCTGTCTCCTACGTGGGTACTTGCCCCGATACAATCTGTGAGCTTGTCTACTGTTCCCATTGGCTCATCCGTATTCGAAAATCATGTGTGCATATTCCGGTCTCGTGTACTCCTCCATTTCACTAGGACTGATCGACTGGACACAGCAACTTCTACACATACACTGCTGTCTACAGACGTGCATATCAGGATCGACCATGTCCGTTACACATTACGCCATCTGTATTGCTTTAATGTAGTTTCCTGTCCCTCAGACAGTATATGTAAGATGTACAGATAAATACATATAAATAAGGTGTACAGAGGAATAAAATTATTTCATTTCCACACAACTATTTTTACTTGTAACTTTCGACTCAATCATTTCCGGACCAGGGTTCCTTATCTCAAATTGATACATGTGCCCTTCCCCATCATCCCTGAAAGTTTGTAACACCAGCCCGGAAACACCCTGTATATTTATCTTACAAGCAAACGTTCTGATGGGGGCAGATAAAAAAAATTAAAATTTTTTCTTCCACCATGTTAATAATGTCAAAAGAATTGCTTATACAAAATTACGCAATTACGAGGGCCGTAAAAAAATAAGTTCGCCAAGGGCCGCTAACAGAAAAAAGAACACAATTTCATTGGCCAAATTTATTGGAACGGACACAGCAATTGTTGAGCTATTTTTCAACATATTTTCCATCGGAAATGAGACATTTCTCATATCATGGGATCGACAGAGAGAGAGGTGCAGACGCAGTCAAAGTCTGGTTCCGATCTGAGGCGGCTGACTTCTACGACACAAAAATTGATCCCATGGTATGACAAATGTCTCAATTCCAGTGGGCGATATGTTGACAAATAGTGCAACAATTGCTGTATCTGTTTCAGTAAATATTTCCATGCAATTGTGCTTTTTTCTATAAACGGTCCCAGGAAAAATCACTTTCTGGACTGCCTCGTAATTGCGGTCGAGTGGCCAAAATTTGTATAAGCACTTCTTTTAACATTATTAACATGGTGGAAGAAAAAAAATTGACTTCTTTATCTGCCCCCATCAGAACGTTTGCTCGTTAGTGCAATTAAGGCATAGAAAAAATAGCGATATAAGAGTTCAAGATTTCAATAATAGGGTAAACGCGGGTGAATCGGATCATTTTCAAAATAATTATAAATAAAAGTGGTAATACGCTGTTGATTCTTGCGTCTCTTACTGTCCGCTGAAAGATAATTTCATTAACTTTAAGTCTGACACAACAGTCTGTCAGAGATAGTTATTATGTGTTATTTTTCTTCAATTTAATTGGTTGTTAAAATTGATCCGAATCATCCTCCAGTGGCGGGTGAATAGGATTGGTATTGCGGGTGAATCGGATTGAAAGAAAAAGCAGTGGAAACTTATTATTCATGCTGTAAGATACAAAATTAGAAGCTCAGTAATAGCAAAATCACATTTCTTAGTTTCTCTGTTTTCAAACACATTTTCCACAGATAAACGTCTTTCTCCCCTTAGCTCCCACACACACCTCGTGGTACCATTCACCCTTACGTTGCCACTGGATCCATTCTCCTTTCTTCACAGACTTGGGATCAGAATATTTCAACAAACAAGATTGGCAAATGTCATCACTCCCTTCATTGTCTATTTATACAACCACATCCTCATCCTCCTCATCATAATCATCATCATCGTCGTCGTCATCATCATCACTATCGTTAATCTCAATAATTTCCTCACTTTCTCTTTGCACATTTTTTCTGTTCATTCTGCATCCTTTCTTACTATTCATCTCCTCGTTTTTTTTAATTTTTGCTTTTTCTTCATTTGTGCTATGTTCTCTGGTGAAGTGAGAAGACAAGCAATTTGTCTGGGTCTTCCTCGTGCTGAAGTCTACCCATCCGGAATTTAAAAAGAAAAACAATATTGCCATCTACAGACGTGGACAAATTATTAGCAAAATTGAAGATTTTTATTATATATTTTTACAAAATATGATTCTTCAGCTTAGACTACAGTTGACATCTTTGCGTATTTCGAAATTATTAGCAAAATTGAAGATTTGTATTGCATATTTTTCAAAATTTAACTCCTCAATTTGGACTACATTGGATATTTTCGCATATTTACAAATTATTAGCAAAACTGAAGGTTTTTATTAGATATTTTTACAAAATTCTATTCTTCAATTTGGACTACAATTGACATTTTGGATATTTCCAAATTATTAGCAAAACTGAAGATTTTTGTTTTATATTTTTACAAAATTTGGCTCTTCAATGCAGTTGACATTTTTGCTAATTTACAAATTATTAGGATAACTGAAGATTTTTATTATATATTTTTACAAAACCTGACTCTTCAATTTAAACTACAGTTGACATTTTTGCATATTTCTGTCTACTGTAATGATGAAAATATGCAAAATTTTCAACTGTAGTCAGAATTGAAAAGTCAAATTTTGTAAACAGAATTATCACAAAAATCGTTAATTTTGTTAATAATTTGTCCACGTCTGTATATATATAATTTGAATTGGTAATGGAAATTACGGGAAAACGGCTGAACGGATTTTAATGAATGACCTATCATTTTGAAGCTTGGAACTCAAAGTTTTTCAGAAAAATAGTAGTTTTCAGTGAAATGTCAATTTTTCAACATAATTTTCCTATTTTCCAAAATCCATCTGTCGACAGTTTTGAGAACTAGCTAATTGCATTCACGGCCTACTTGATGCTCGCTTCGCTAAAAGCGAAGGTAACATCAAGTCGGCCATGTTGCATTACAGAATAAAACAAAACACACACTACAGTAAACAATATTACACAAAGGCCATGATATGCAAGAATGCTCACATACTACTACTAAGATTTAAAATCATCCGTCCTCAAGTGAGGTTGACCACTGGGATCCGGAATTAACAAACATAAAAGATAAAGGGAAATGAAAAAGGCAAAATATGGATTAGATTTATACATTAAAACAAAAATTTACGTGTTAATATATAAATGATAGTGTAGAATTTGAAGAGAGGCCTTCAGAATTTCCATTACAATCTTCTCAAATGAAATTTGTTATTAAAAACTTAACTTACTAAAAATAATTTACAGGTTCGATTCTGTGGTGTGTAATTTTCTGAGAACAGCTGTGTATTGGATATTAAAAACTACAAAACTTGAGGTGGTTTGATGACATTATTACCATTAGAAATGAAATATTATTGTAGTTAATGCCATGATGTGACTATTTTTCATTAATTATACATATTAATGCTATATTGATGATAAGAAAGTGAAACGTTTTGGGGTTATATAAGTAGATGTAGAGAATAACTTAAATTAGATTTTGATTTCTATATTTTACTGAGTGGCGGCTATATAGTATATATAGTATATGTTACTGAACGCTATAAAAGTTACGTAAGATAATAATATTATTAAAAATCAAATATTTTTATAGTTATTAATCAAGAGGGGTTGGGTCTTTTTCATATATTTAATGGCGGTGTGGTGTAGATATTTATATGTGTGGTTCTCTTCAGTATTGGCTCGAGAGAGAGTATGTTTCATTATTATGGAAGCAAATAACTTTCAAAATGTCTGGTATTCTTAATTGAAAATAAATCTGAAAAATATTTATTCGAATGTCTAATGAACTTAGTTTGCAGCAATTGCTGCACAAGCCACTAGTTTCTATATAAAATAAGCAATTCAAACTACCCGCCATTCACTGAACCGTTTCGCCCGCACATGCACAGAAATACATATTTGCAAATTGGCAGCACTGGCAGCAAATAAATGATAACATCAGGTGAGGTTATAAAATCAAGACGGACTGCTCTTTCCTACTACATAACTTGTTGCGTAAGTTTTAATAATGTGTGTTCAAAAAATTGTTTAATCCAGAGCTAAAAATAACAAAATGGTAAATTCAGAGCATCTACGTACCTCAAACTTATAAAAATTAGTCTATTTATCACCACCAGGTCGTACACACGCCAACTTCTTATGGTCATCGAACTCAAATACTAGCATTCTTTGACTTCAGAGGATGGTATCAGCAAGAACTCACTAGCGTACTCTAGGACCAGCAATTTATATTAACTGATCCGATTCGTCCTCCAATCCGATTCACCCGCGTTTACCCTATTTAAAAAAAAAACGTAGTAATGGGGTCCACAATGGATCCCATTTGCAATGCGAAGGTTAAACAGCAAGAAGAAAATTCATCGTCCTCTGTCATTGTCTGAACTCGCGATGCTTTACTAATCTGGGCAGGAGTATGGTATAATGCTACATAATAAAGAAATCTGTCACTACGTCTGTGTACACAAGCTAAAAGAGCACACGAAGATGTTAAGTTGAATCATACATAACTTGTCACTTGTAACTTATGAATTCAGTAGCTACAGCAAGATGCAAGTGCCTGGGAATCTTGTAAGTAGTTTTTCTTTCAGAGACGACAGCCGAGAGATGAAGTCCGAATGCAGTTCCGTTCTGAAAACACGCTGAGTGTACTCAAATACTCGACTGTACCCCCGCCTCACAGCACCCCCGGAGAGCTGGAATGATGAACCACCTCCCCTGGGATCTTGAGTATACTCGCTATTTCATATAGTAGAGCACATCTAACTGAAGCACTTCCGAACTAGAGATACCATTCAATTTTACCACGTTACACATTTTTACTTGCATGACGTTCCGGTACACAGGTGTCAGAACTGTGATAGTATATCGGTTACCAAATTGGTGTAATAAAGATACCGTGTTTTCTGAATAGTTATCATTCTGAGTCCTCAGAGTATGCTATACTTTACTTCTTACATGATTATGATAGAAGATGTATGCACAAAGACCAGAAGTATAGTATAATATACCTGAATTTGTGCCCTAACTGAACGTAATTAATAATGAATTAAGGCTCAGTCACAATGAAAATTAAACATAACGTAAGCGTTAACTTAAGAATATAAACGTTACGGTAAAATCAAGAAGTCATACCATCATTCACGATGGGAACATAAACATAACAGCAAACATACTTGGTAACCATGGAAACATAACAACGACGCCATTTCCTCATATCCTATCGTATACTTCAGCGCTCCACGATTGTGTTCTGTTTGCAAATCACGTAAGCATAAGCATGAAAGTTTGGAGTTTGCAAACTTTTATGTTAACGTCTTACGGTAATGTTTATGTCAATGCTCATGTGAATCATTGTGAATGATCCCATTTGGTAGCCTGGGCGCAAAATTCTGTGTTTATGTTACGGTTATGTTTAATTTTCATTGTGAATGGGCCTTTAGTGATACCGGTCGTCTTTCTTTTCTGTAGGGGCGTGAGCATTTATAGCTATGATATCGCACCATCTACCCTTAAGTACTAAATACGATAACCTGTCACTGATAAATTCGACCTTTTTACTGCTGACTTTATTCTCTTATGAACAAAGAATCCTGCTCCTAATTGGTGATTATTGTTTCCTTCCCCATAATACAACAAGTAATCTCCTATTTGTTATAAGCCATTTCCATCTAACCTAACCTCTTGTACTCCCAAGAAGTCTATTCTATACCTGGCTAGTTCTTTTGCTACTAATGTTCACCTCTCCTATTCTATAAAGACTACTGGGTGTTCATTTCAAAGTGTGCATGACGTCACTGTTGTGAGTCAGCGATTTGAAGCGAGTTTCAGTTTTTATGTCAGAGAAGTTGCCTCTTAACCAAGGCGTTCAATCTGAACTTGAGAACGTGTACGGTATAACTTGAACGTCGTAGCAACAGATGGCGGTCTGTACGGTCTGTGTGCTACCATAACCTCTTTCGAACTGTGTTTTGCGCGGGCAAGTCGTACGCAGGGTATTTGTTATCATCCGTTGCATACCGCAACATTCCACAACAAAAATCAAATACTCCGTGTCCATGTTGACCGTCGAAGTTAATGTCAACAAATACGTAAGTAATCGTCTTAACTCTCTCGCCATATCCCGACAGTAAGAAAAAAACTCACCTCAGTACGTGTTTCCAAACAGTTCACATTCCTGCCACTACCGGCGTTACCGCACGTATCGGTACGTACTTCCAGAGTCCGTGGGTATCCACGGACTCTGCGTACTTCAGAATGAACGCCTTACTTGCTAGGCAACTTCTCTCGCATTTAGGTAATACGCCTCTGCGGGAGTGTAGGAAGATTGAATTCTCTAGGCTCACCGGCTAGCCACATGACGACATACAGCGAGCGATGACACACTTTGAACTGAACACGCAGTAGTTACGTTCCACGTACCAAATCTCATAACATTATTCCTTTGCTGTGGTCGTGCCAGAGAATTAGTCCTATTCCGAGGCTTATTGTAAGGTTTCGTAATAACCTGTTTTTTTTTTACGGTGATGGGTTATTAGACCTTCGCCCAACCCCCAAGGTGGAGGACCACCCCTTATCGGCTGTTAATAGAATAAATGTGGAAAATGCGTGTTATTATTCCAAGCTGATGAGATTTACTTATTAATTCTCGCTCATCATCTTTATAAATATACAATTACAAAATAAACCACTAATTGCAAGACGTAGTATTTCCAGATATCACATTTTGGAAACTACATAATTCAGTGTCGTACTCTTCTTATTGCTTCATATTACTTTTAACGGCATTCACAGACTAAATGAAGCCTCGGTTCTCTATTTAATGGTTCTCATGTAAAGTTATATCTGTCCATTCATCCGACCGACCACCATCCGAAATATAAAACAGCTCTCAAAGAATTTACGATATTTCAGAGTGAATATCATTTCCAGAGAATTTTATGAAGTTTTCAAGTCGTTTGACTTGCATTTATATCAGATAGGTTCAATATTCACTAAGAGAACTGCGACAATTTACGTCTGTGAAATTCAGAACGGAATAGACTTTGCTTTGCCAGAGCACTGCCGTAGATGTTAGTGATCTGTTGTATAGCGCAAAGTGACCATAAAACATTTTGTTTGAAAAATTGGCTACCAAGTTTCAATTGATTGTATGTATGTATTTATTCACACTGTAAATACCCGGTGGCAATGATAACTAATTACACTCAATAATTACAATTAATAACAAATTAAAATTCATAATATTAATAATAAAATACTAGTAGCAATATATAATAATATTAACAAGGAGTATCCTAAATGAAATGAAGCACAATCACTTAATATAACACAATTAAAGTAAATCTAATTGAAATGTTAACCCTAAGTTCGAATTCAAACTCACGAGTTTATGTATGTTCATACTTGCACAAGTAACTTTCAGCACTACACTCATTTCGCTATCAATTCACTCACTGGAACTACGAAACATTTCACTGACACTATCCTGATTTCACTAACATTTCAAAAATATTTCACTGTTCAAATACTTTGCACTACCATTATAAACTATAGAACTTCACTGACACAAACACACTTCACTGACACAACACACTTCACTGACACAACACACTTCTTCACTGATACAACACTTCAAATAACAAAACATCAAATACACCCTTATTATTCCGTAGAATTGTACTTACTATATTAACCTCAAATCGGTAGCCTATACCCCATTACAAGCAATTTAGGACGTTCACTATAACTCACATTCTTTCACTATAAATCTATCTCATTTAACTACCACTATAACTCTCAGAATTTACTTTTAAGCTCACTGAGCTTTCACTACAACACACCACACGCCCAATGAGTAAGAATAAAACTTAAGTACTTTCTCAAGGTTTGTATTTATGAGTATGAGTACTTTCTGTGACTATATACCCGTAATCACTAGAACATACTCATTTTCGTAAGAATAAAAACATTCTACCTAACGGGAATATATACTCATACCAAGAGCCTTCTTGATCATTTAAAAGTTAGTATATACTCGTATTATATATTCTCTTTGACCACATCGCACCGTGATGCTCAATTTTTTTAAAATAGATTTTCACATGCTGTCGGCATGCTGTAATGGTTTGTATTTTGATTTTTGTAAATTTTGATAATGGACAGATAAATAACATGAAAGGGAGAGTGGATAAAAAAGTGACATAAATAAAACAGGAAACAAGAAAACAATACTGGGAAACCGTCATTAACGAGATGTTGGATGGAGATTGCAATCAATTTCTAGAAATCCAGGTATATTAAGAGTATTTTTTTATTATAGAGCAGTTATTTATATATAATTTTATTATATATACTGTATATGCTATATAATTTTAAAGTTACAAGTAATTGCGTATTTTATAAAATAAACTGTAATTGTTAATTATAAATAACAATACAATCTAACCTTATAATTTGATAATTCATATTTTTATAGGTAATGTTCTTTATGAAGAACAAATACGTGTTTAACCAATTCACATTCACTTTTATGAAGCGTTAAAAGTTTTTGAAGTTTTTCGAATACACATATTCACATATTTTTCTATGAGTCACTACATAGTTTTCAGACTTAACTTTAAACTGGATATAAACCAATAAATACTCAGAACCGAGCCTGCTACAAACCATATTCAGAATAACATGGAAAAGAACTTATAAAAATTAGAATATACTAGCATTTATTCTTACCAAAATATGAGTTTATATTCTGTACAAGATGGACACTTGAGTATATTCTACTATGCTTCCATGTTATGAGTATCTAATAAAAATGAGTAGGTACTCAAATGTTTTTATTCTTACTAACAAGAGTATTTACTAAAATAGTCTAGTATATACTATATACTAATTTTTATTCTTATCACCCAATATAAATCACTGGAGATCCACTATGTTTCTCTGCTTACTCACTATACTTGTAAAACCACAAAATAGTGCGCATAATATATTACCGTCTATTAGTAAAGTCCTTAAGCCTATTTTAAATACATTTTTGGTTATTGGTAAAGCCTTTAGTAAGTCTGCAGGTAGAGCATTCCAAATTGAGTGACAAAATAATATATCTAGAATATTTTGGGTATTACATAAATATGGTTGCCGTCTTGAAATCCGGCATTGTGTGAATTGACGTCAATGGCTTTAAATGGAAGGGGATTTTGATATATATCAAGTACTAGCAGATTTTCCGACTAATTCATTCACTAATATTACGATTTTGATGTTATCGCGAACCTGAGTTTACACTGGACCGCAAGTGATGTGCTCAAAATGCTGACCGTCTTGTTGAATGCATAACTCCAGTCGCCTAATCCAGTCAGCAAACACTCGCACAAACACTTCTGGCGAGATCTCGCTGCAGCACTGCGTAATTATTTGTTGCTGATGGAGAAATTTTCTCTGCGTACACGAGAACTTTGCGCGGCAATATCTCCTAACCAGTAACAGCTAGGTGAAATCTGATTACAGGAATGAATTCGTGGGACAATTCTGGTAGTGTTTCATATATCACAAGATTTCCTTTCCATTAAAAGAACACTGACGTCAAATCATATTTCAAGATAATGTTCATGTTTGTGTACTGTCCAGGGGTGGCCCGTCCTTATGTGCTACAGTGCTACAGCACAATGATATTTTTTTGCTCAAATAAAGTGTTTGCAATACCATAGTATTTGATCTGCCATTTGACAATTTCCCGTTGTTATGTTCATGACGCGTTATAGAGTGTTTAGTCTTCGCTCTTCGCTCTTTGGTGCCTCAGGGGGTTCGTTGTGCTACTCAAAACTTACATGAGAATGTAGACAGTTAATGCGCATGTGCGAAGCTGAAATCACTGCTCTGATTGGCTATTTTTACGCGGGGAAGTGCTGTAGTCAGCTTCAGCACAACACAGCTTGAAGATTGCAAAAGTAAAGCGTAAGGAAAGAATGCTTGTTTGTGGAGGAAATCGGAACTATGTACAATGTATTTGGTAATTGAAATGTTCGACTGCTGCTGCCATCTAACAGTTTTTTTAGGTACTTCCTGAATCAATCAGCAAGCGACGGAAAATGGAATCCCAGAAAATTGATGCCAAGGAGGTATGTAACCGTATAATTCAGGAAACTACTCATCGTTTCCAATCTTTAAGCTACCTAGACGCAACAAAATTGTTAAACAGCCAATTTTTTGACAATTATTTGCATGATTTTCCTGAACGCGAACTTGAAGTTGCTGTCAACAGCTATACTATACTGAACAAAAGAGTGTTAAAGACACAACTTGGAGTACTATACGGAAGATCCGACTTCCGAAATATAGATGGCTGTTCAATTGTTACAAAACATAGTCTCCAACAATTCACGGGATCCATTCTGTGAAGTAACGAAGTTGTTAAATATTTCGGTTACAACACCAATGACCACTGTTGAGCCAGAAAGATGTTTTTCTTGCTTGAAACGTATAAAAACATTTTTAAGGAACACTATGTCCCAGGATCGCCTCACTGCTCTTGCAATACTGTCAATAGAAAAGAGTATGATGTCCAAGATGGAGGGATTTAACGTTTAACACCAGGGTAATTGACAACTTCTGCAGTAGGAAGGAACTTCATATTTAGTCACTAGGCGAGTCTCAAATTAAGATAAATACATATAAGTGTACACAGTAGGCCGATATAGAGATTGTAGCACACTCATTATTTTGACCACCAGCAGCTACTGGTACTGTCTCAAAAAGAAAGCCTTCATACCCAATTAACATTGGTGTATTTAAACGTTTCATTTTTATTTCAACTCTTTAAATAATATGGTGTACTGCGACTTTTTAACACCCGGTATTTATCTATTTAATTTCCTCTCTTGGTACGGAGTCTGAACTAGGCACTCTTTACATTACAAACGAAATAAAATTTTGTGTGACTAGACCCGTTCGTAAATAAATTTTGCTTATAAATTGAAAGCAAAGAGAAGGGACGTGGCAGGGTATAACAACACAGAACAAACCGGATGCTTGGAAAATTGACTATACTAGACGGACCTGACACGGGAAATACTACTTATATTCCGACTCTTCTTAAAGGGGCTGTGCCAGATTCTATTCCGTACTGGTGATACTCGATTGCTAATTAGTACTCAGTTAAATTCATTTTACATTTACAAAATTTCCTCTTACAAATTTATGTTTCATGCATCACTCTTTTTTTTTTTTTGCAGCATCTCTGATGTGGTTAAAGAATAACTATCTATCCAGAATTTTAAATTTGCATCTATTAACGGAAGAGAAAATTAAGAAAAGTATGAAAATTCAAAATTTAAATTGTTACTTCACTAAATATGTTTTTTTATTTCTTAATTTCGAAACTGTTCAGTTTCTCAATAAAGGGATACTCTGTTTTGTTAGGGCGGGACGGATGGAAGAAATAGTATTAGTAGTATTTATTTAGTAGTATTTATTTATTTTCTTTTTATCGTGAGTTTATTGTGGATAGTTGTGTTCAGATTATAATTTATGTGTTTAGTTTGCATAGCTTTTTTTGTGACTGTTTAGTTTGCATAATTTATGTGTTTAGTCTGTATAGTTTTTCGCGTTTAGTTGGTATAATTTGTTTATGTGTTTAGTTTGTAAGTATAGTGTAAGCTCTCTTGGACTGGCTCCACATGTGTAGTAGATCTTCAGCTCACCCTACACTCCTGTAGGAGGCCGTTGCCCTTATGGGATTTCAGGCTTTTCATATTTCGTATTTATTTATTGAACCTGGTAGAGATAAGGCCGTCAGGCCTTCTCTGCCCCTCTACCAGGGGATTACAACTATAATATGAACAATAAAATTACAATTAGTACGCACTTCTATGCTTTCCCATTGTCGGTGGCGGACCTGACAACTAATGGCGCTTCGATCGCTAGGATCTATCGGTTGTCTGAAGTCAGATACCTCGAAAATATATTTCTCACGCGTTTAATGATGAAAGTTGCTTGGGATTGTTGATATCCTTTGTTGTTGAGAGTTATGTAGATGTCTTCAATTTGTTGTGCTTTGAATTAACCAGTGACAAAAGAATATTGTGTGGTGGTTTACAAAATAATTACAAAAATGCCGTACTGTTTTGTTGCGGGTTGTAGATCGGAATATAGTAGAAATAGTGTAACAAGACATTTCTTTTCATCTCCCAAAGAAAAAAGATGAGTTTGGGAAATGGGCCAGAGGATTATGCAGAAAAATAGGCAGCTTTCGGTAAATAACCGTATTTGTGATGTGCATTTTTGCGAATACGCGATTATAAAATCAGACTGTTTTATTATATAAAAAAGTCATAAGACAGAAATACCGCGAGTGCGTTAAAAAATTACAACCAGGAACTGTACCTCATACTTTCTCTAATTTACCGAAATGATGAAATATATGAAAATAAACGTTACGGAATGGTAATATTCGATGAGGTCAAACTCAGAGAAGAAATTCAATTTAATAATTGTTCCCTTAAAGTGGACGAATTTGTTGATTTCGGAGATCTCACGACTGATGTCCAAAAGAAACAATGAGCAAATCATGCATTAGTATTTATGTTTATGCCATTTATGCAAGATTGGATCCAACCAATTGCTGTTTACGCTAGCAGAACGCTACTCCAGGGGATACTCTCGCTAAAATTCTTATACAAGTTATACTAAAATTATAAGCAGACAACTAATCATGGTGAGTAATTTAATTAATTTATAGGAACGTAAAATGTCATTCAACTCTTTACATACTAACAATTTGTAGGTTTTGTTTCCTGTCCCTGAATTCGCAACTTGTTACGAAAAGATTATTTAAATGCTGAACTTACAATTGCTTTCACAACGTTTCAGATCCATTGTATTTTCTGTTACGAACGTTCATAATAGTAATACCTGATAGAAGACTATTAATTATGAATAAGGGTCTATACAGGTATTTCTTAAGTTACGAATAGCCGGGTTAAATGGAAAAAATTTGCTTTTAAAAAGGACCACATTCGTAACAAGTACTGTGAACGCCTTTCGAGTCACGCTCGTAGCGGTAGCAGCGCCGCGTTGCGGCGGATCCGTGTAAACTCACAGAGTGCGTGCACTATTTCTTCTATTCGTCCTGGTTAGGGCATTAAAATTGTAAGAGCCTTTACACTTCGAACTTGACGAAAGGTACTGAAAAAAAAAGTGAGAAAACAGTTTGTAAAATTTCGATGGGATTAGAGTTCAAGGCTACAGTCATTTATATATTGCGTAATTTTTATGCTTTCAAGCGCCCCACAACATTGAAACTTGCTCAACATATAAATAAGAGATTCTCGATTCGTTTTTCACAAGAAAACGAATATCCGATCTTTGACTGAAAATGATCAAAATTTCATCCGTTTCTCCTCTTTAGGGCATATGAAAAAAAAAAAACAAATTTTCCATAAAACGTGCATCTAAAAATGAAATAATCTAATTTCACCCAATTATTACAAGGTACGTTACTCAAAATTTAAGTTATTTTTAAATACTGTAGATTCTTGCTATGTTCTTAAAGGGATCCATATTTTGCTCCACTGAACTATACCACAGAAGATTTTCCTGAAAATTATTTCTTACAGCTAGAAAGTTGAAAACATCCATTGCCCTTACTTCCATTGAAATTTTACATTCAAGCATTTCGAGATACAATCCGACAACTTAACTTAAGTTTGTAACCGATAATAATTCATTTTGTTAGATAATGGGATGTTGTTATCGCTACAAGTCTGCTGATGCACCTATTGTATCCTAGACGGCTATGTGTTGCCAAGGAGACTTATTTACTACAGTCATTTGTCATTTGTTATGAGTTTCCCAATTGATTAAAGTTGCAACACTTGCTACCAAGCTGACAATATCTAACAGATGTTTCATTATGTTCTTTCATTAATAACTGAAAAACTAAGGATTTTCGAACATATGTTTATATGAACTTTTTTTTCTTGTTTTGTCGTGAGGAACATGCCCCCAAGGTTTGTCAAAGTATTTTTGAAATACCCTGTATAAGGAGAACAAGACAAAGACAATAAGAGAAATATAAAGAATACAAGTTGGTACAACAAGAGGAACACAAGAAGAGCAATGAGAATATAAGGAAACAAGGGGAATGTAGGTAGAACATAGAGAAAACAAGGAGACTAATTGGAATACAAGGAAAACAAGGGGAATACAAGTACAACAAGGGGTACGCAAGAAGAGCAATGAGAATATAAGGAAAACAAGGGGAATGTAGGTAGAACATAGAGAAAACAAGGAGACTAATTGAAATACAAGGAAAACAAGGGGAATACAAGTACAACAAGGGGTACGCAAGAAGAGCAATGAGAATATAAGGAAAACAAGGGGAATGTAGGTAGAACATAGAGAAAACATGGAGACTAATTGGAATACAAGGAAAACAAGGGGAATACAAGTACAACAAGGGGTACGCAAGAAGAGCAATGAGAATATAAGGAAAAAAAAAAGGGGAATGTAGGTAGAACATAGAGAAAACATGGAGACTAATTGGAATACAAGGAAAACAAGGGGAATACAAGTACAACAAGGGAAACGCAAGAAGAGCAATGAGAATATAAGGAAAATAAGGGGAATGTAGGTAGAACATAGAGAAAACATGGAGACTAATTGGAATACAAGGAAAACAAGGGGAATACAAGTACAACAAGGGGTACGCAAGAAGAGCAATGAGAATATAAGGAAAAAAGGGGAATGTAGGTAGAACATAGAGAAAACATGGAGACTAATTGGAATACAAGGAAAACAAGGGGAATACAAGTACAACAAGGGAAACGCAAGAAGAGCAATGAGAATATAAGGAAAAAAGGGGAATGTAGGTGGAACATAGAGAAAACAAGGAGACTAATTGGAATACAAGGAAAACAAGGGGAATACAAGTACAACAAGGGGTACGCAAGAAGAGCAATGAGAATATAAGGAAAAAAAAAGGGGAATGTAGGTAGAACATAGAGAAAACATGGAGACTAATTGGAATACAAGGAAAACAAGGGGAATACAAGTACAACAAGGGAAACGCAAGAAGAGCAATGAGAATATAAGGAAAAAAGGGGAATGTAGGTGGAACATAGAGAAAACAAGGAGACTAATTGGAATACAAGGAAAACAAGGGGAATACAAGTACAACAAGGGGAACGCAAGAAGAAAAAAGACAATACAAGGCGAACAAGTAAACATTTGTGTGTGAATGCTCCATTTCCAGGTTAAACCCCACACCTAGTGAGGAGAAAGACACAGCTCTACGCCAAACCCCTCTGAAACGTCTGCTTTGAACACCACAGATTCCATTATGGCGAGACCTGGAATCGAACTCGTGCCGCCTGAATGGGAGACCAGCACGCTGCCTCTGAGCCACGGACGCAGCATGAGGGCAGGATTATTTTAGATATATGCAAACCATTTCATTACGGAACATTTTACGCTTGAACCAGTATGTTCACCACTGAGTGGCAAACCAAACATATTCTGTCTCTTTCTACGTAGTTGCAGTAAAGCGTGCAAGAATTGCGACCCTTATCTCTATGTTTCTATGTCTCTATCTAGGATATATTCATTAAGTATATTTTAATTGGCCATTTAATGACACTGCATCAACTACGCGGTTATCTAGAGACGGAGAATTTGATGTATGTGAATGTATTTATTTACACTGCAAGTGGGCAAGCACCCGGTGGCAGTGATATACACAATATAAACAATACACAATACAATTATATACACAATACAATAAGAATACACAATACAATTTAACACAATAATTACAATTAATAATAATACATAAAATAACATAATTTTACAATACAACCTACATATGTATAGATCCTACATAAGTTTCAATAGTCTTTCACTTTACTCTCATCTCACTCACTGCAGTGGCACTATGACGCATTTCACAGACACTTATGACACATTTCACTGACACTAAAGAACACATTTCATTGACGCTGTAAATTATCACTGATCGGAACTATTCACTGCACTGTAAAACCATAACTTCACTGACTCACCTCGCTTCACTGATACAACAGTTCAAATAAGACAAATAATTACACCCTTATGCATAATTATAAACAGAACTACATTAAAGCTAAACATTTCTAGTCTAAGACCCTCTTACACGCTATTTTAAAATAATTTACAATTCAAACCAAGGGAGTAACTCGTCAGGCTAAATAAATACATGTCACCTTAAAAAATTAA
This sequence comes from Periplaneta americana, assembly GCF_040183065.1. Classification (NCBI taxonomy): domain Eukaryota; kingdom Metazoa; phylum Arthropoda; class Insecta; order Blattodea; family Blattidae; genus Periplaneta; species Periplaneta americana. The sequence goes on along the minus strand of NC_091123.1, from coordinate 167,463,632 downwards.
ATGTTTAATGTCACCTTAATTTTAATTTGCATTTTATACACAAATTTTTTAGTTATTCTTGAATCTCCTTAAGGAAAGACACCCCTCAAAGACAGCTGCAGGTAGGTCATTCCAATCATTTATAGTTCTATTTAAAAATGAGAATTTACCTACATCCGTTTTCTGTTTCCTACATTTGATTTTAAAATCATGATCGTTCCTACTATAGTATTTGGCTTTCTGACCTAGATGTGCTCTATACAATGATGTTATTCTAGTTTTCCTACGTCTGTTTTCCAAAGTTTCCCATTTAAGATCTTTTATCGTATCGTTTCCATCCTCTCTTTTACGTTTAACAAATTTAGCTGCCCTGATGACAGCGAGATTAGTCTGAGGATTCGTCATGGGGTTACCTGACATTCGTCTTATATTTGGAGGAAACCTTAAAAAATATCCAACCGAGTAATTAGCCCATGGAAAGTTAGAACTAACGCATGAACATAGAGCTGGAATACGAATCCCGCTCGCTATCCTCCTTTAAAAAATTCCACTTAAAACGTCTGTCGATAATGAAGTATTACATTAACAGAGCATGGTCACTTTAATTTTTCATAAAATACAATAAATTATAAGGAGATATTTTGGTTGTATCACGATTGGCCGCGAAAAATAATTGTAAGCCAAAATTATTATGAAACACAACTGAGCGCAGAGACTGTATCACGACTGCGCATTGCAGTTATGGGATGAGTTGCGTGCCCACCGATCCTCTACGCGCACCGACCTAACCACTTGACCCCCTTAACGACCGGTTCCTACAGCCAACAGAGTTCATATACCACTCGTGCTTTGGCAACCTCCTCCCGAAGGCTACCTTAACGGTCCGAGGCGGAAGTCCTCCCCCGAGAAAGTCTGCCCCGGGTTCCGTTGCAGAAGCTATCCATCATCACATGAATACAATCCACGGAGGCCGGTCGAGAGAGCCAGAAGCTTCGGAGGGCTGCCTGTAGACATCCGGTCCATATAATTTTTCCACGACTGTTCTAAAAGTTAAGGGAAGGAGGGCACGTGGTGCGAAATCACAATTCCATTTCCTCACAACTATTTTTGCTTATAACGTTCGACTCAGTCATTTCCGGACCATGGTTCCTTATCTCAAATTGATACATGTGCCCTTCGCCATCATCCCTGAAAGTTTGTAACACCACCTCGGAAACACCCTATATAATGTGTTTTATTGTGCCATTTTTATTTTAATCTGTATGTTCTTTTGGGAGAGGGTTCGGAATTAAATGGGTTACATCAGCTGCGTGTCTATGCGGATGACGTGAATATGTTAGGAGAAAATCAACAAACGATTAGGGAAAACACGGAAATTCTACTTGAAGCAAGTAAAGGGATAGGGCTGGAAGTAAATCCCGAAAAGACTAAGTATATGATTATGTCTCGTGGTCAGAATATTGTACGAAATGGAAATATAAAAGTTGAGGATTCATCCTTCGAAGAGGTGGAAATATTCAAATATCTTGGAGCAACAGTAACAAATATAAATGATACTCGGGAGGAAATTAAACGCAGAATAAATATGGGAAATGCCTGTTATTATTCGGTTGAGAAGCTTGTATCATCCAGTCTGCTGTCGAAAAATCTGAAAGTTAGAATTTATAAAACAGTTATATTACCGGTTGTTCTTTATGGTTCTGAAACTTGGACTCTCACTTGGAGAGAGGAACAGAGATTAAGGGTATTTGAGAATAAGGTTCTCAGGAAAATATTTGGGGCTAAGAGGGATGAAGTTACAGAAGAATGGAGAAAGTTGCACAACACAGAACTGCACGCATTATATTCTTCACCTGACATAATTAGGAACATTAAATCAAGACGTTTGAGATGGGCAGGGCATGTACCACGTAAGGGCGAATCCAGAAATGCATATAGAGTGTTAGTTGGGAGGCCGGAGGGAAAAAGACCTTTAGGGAGGCCGAGACGTAGATGGGAAGATAATATTAAAATGGATTTGAGGGAAGTGGGATATGATAATAGAGAATGGATTAATCTTGCTCAGGATAGGGACCAATGGCGTGCTTATGTGAGGGCGGCAATGAACCTCCGGGGTTCCTTAAAAGCCAGTAAGTAAGTATGTTCTTTTGGAGTGGTTGGATCTAACTATAGGTGAGGGGAGTGAAACCTACAAAGTAGGATTTGTTTTAGGTTCAGAACACGTACGGTCAGAAGATCCGTGCATTGGATTTAAGAGAAAATTATGATAATATAACATCTGTATGTATAATTACTCAATAAATCCATATAGTTATTAATTTATAGATATTATAAAGAGGAAAAGTAATATTGTCCTTTCAATTAGGTTTTTAATCCCTTTTCTCTCAAATACAGTAGCATTAGGGATTGAAAATTAGTTAAAATATTGGGAGGAAATTTTCTTCTCGACCATTTAAAAATAGAGGGACATCATTTTATTTTTACTTCAACTTTTATTGTACCTGAGTTTTTGAATGTACTTCACTCCCACCCCTTCTACTAACGAAGTTCCAACTGTCCTCCACACAGAACCAAGGCCACAGTACTGAGTTAGTGAGTACAGCACGTTTCAGAAATATGTTCGCGTCTTCCAGTGACGAAAACTTCCAATACTGAATCATATTTTCGCACAGGTACTGTCGTCCGTTTGCCTACGTCGCAACCCGATTTCCCCCACCTGCTTCTGCTCGCTCCACTGTAAAGACTAGTGGCTGGGCTTTCTTAGCTCTTTTCTGAAAACATTAATTTCTGTTAGGAATTAATTGGACATCTACGTAATATTATGCAACTGTTTAAAATAACTTAAATAAAAGGGCCTCGTTCAGTAATTAACTGTCACGTGATTTCCCCCCCCCTGGCATAACCACTTGGACGGACAGTAGATAGCATGTCTGAGTAACTTTATCTGTGCGGGTCGGGCAGAAGTGAAGATTGAATTTACAGTACGTAATGTATTCTTTTATAGAGTAGGTACAGAATTATTTCAACATGAGTTACTAGTACGAAGGACGAAACTTGTAATTGGAATTAGATGCAATAGTATATAGTGCGATAATATGCACAAAAGAACTGAAGCCTGTATCGAAATGAACGGCCACCATTTTCAAAATTGTGTTTAAATATTCATATTATGATTATTTTTCAATTTAACTTCATTCTCTATATTGTACGCTAATGTGCTGTAGAGAGTATAATATACACTGCATAATGAATACGTTCGCATGGAAAGCTCAGTTCGTGAGTAAAAACACTTAATGTTAACACTGTACTGTATTTTGATTGAACAAAAACCTAATGAAAATTATCAAACTCAAAATCGCGATTTCCTACTTTACGTAAATGGATGAACTACTTTTCTTCCCTCTTATACCTAGTGAAGTATTTGTTTGTATTTTACACCAGTACCATCGAACTCCAGTAGTGGAAGGAGGTAGCAAACGGTGTTTCCGGGTCTCAATCATTAATCCAAAGGTAAAGCCAGGTTAATATTAAAAATGTTAGTAAAAATAAAATGATATCCCTGTACAAATCTCACACACCTGCAAGGAAGTCAACGCTTGTTACTTCAATTTGTAGTTGACAGACGATTCATATCGAAAGGAAACAAGTTTAACCAACATACGTTACATGCCAAACCTGTTATAATGTCCATATTGCTAACTATTAACCTTATTAATACAAATTTGGAAAATATATTTACAGTATCATAACTGGAGTCTCTGTTTTATGTTAAATGATATTTTATTCAGTTCAGAGGTTATAAAGCGTCGAATGGTTAGGGCTCGTTCGTTGAGATTAGCAGTAGAGAGGGATATGGTATGAAATGGCCGTCATCTTGCGAGAATTTGCAAATGGAACAGCGAGGAGCAGGGAAGCTGTACAGCATGTTGCTACGCAGCCGTAACCCCCCTCCCCAACTGCAGATGGCGACGACAGATTGTATGCATATTTCCGCTCTCTTTCTTGGAAAGAGATTTCATTTTCTGGTTTAGTAATTTGAGTATTGTTTGTCGCGTTTTAGAGGAAGGTTTAAAATCTTCTGTGAATAAGAGACATTGTGGCAGGTATGCTGTTATCAGCGGCAGAAAAAAAAATTAACATCATGTCAAGGATTTCGAATGACATCACGAAATAATTACCGTCGGCAAACTTACAAAATCTATTAATTCTTTAAAATGATACAATTTTTAATTTTAGATATTTTAAACTAATTTACTTACTTACTGGCTTTTAAGGAACCCGGAGGTTCATTGCTGCCCTCACATAAGCCGCCATTGGTCCCTATCCTGAGCAAGATTAATCCACTCTATATCATCATATACCACCTCCCTCAAATCCATTTTAATATTATCTTCCCATCTACGTCTCGGCCTCCCCAAAGGTCTTTTCCCCTCTGGCCTCCCAACTAACACTCTATATGCATTTCTGGATTCACCTATACGTGCTACATGCCCTGCCCATCTCAAACGTCTGGATTTAATGTTCTTAATTATGTCAGGTGAAGGATACAATACGTGCAGCTCTGCGTTGTGTAACTTTCTCCATTCTCTTGTAACTTCATCCCTCTTAGCCCCAAATATTTTCCTAAGAACCTTATTCTCAAAAACCCTCAATCTCTGTTCCTCTCTCAAAGTGAGAGTCCTAATTTCACAGCCATACAGAACAACCGGTAATATAACTGTTTCGTAAATTGTAAGTTTCAGAATTTTTGACAGCAGTTTAGATGACAAAAGCTTCTCAACCGAATAATAACAGGCATTTCCCATATTTATTCTGCGTTTAATTTCCTCCAGAGTGTCATTTATATTTGTTACTGTTGCTCCAAGATATTTGAATTTTTCCACTCCTCGAAGGATGAATCTCCAACTTTTATATTTCCATTTCGTACAATATTCTGACCACGAGACATAATCACATACTTAGATCTTTCGGGATTTACTTCCAACCCTATCCCTTTACTTGCTTCAAGTAGAATTTCCGCGTTTTCCCTATTAATAATAATTCCGAACGGCAGAGTATCTCACTTCATAGAATAACTGGCCACGGAATGACATATTAAGTCACGGAGTGATATGGGATTTTTCTCGTTACAAAATCCCCAGAATCCCAGACTCCTATAAAATTATGGAATTTACTAGCGTAATTCTCTTCCCCCTTTTTCTCAATATTCAAATGAAAAAATCGGTGGGAGACAACGAACCAATGAATTCGGGAAGGTTGTAGGCTGTCAACAACTTTATTTAATTTATATTTGGACGATATACTAAACGGGTGGAATAAACAGATAACACAAAGAGCCAAAGGAATTTATATTAATAACAGTACATCATGCAACGAGCCTATAATGGTAGTAATTAAGACGCGAGTATGTTTATGAAACGAGATCAAGCGAGTTTCATAATTTTCATACGAGCGTCTTAATTACAATTATAGGCAAGTTTCATACGATTTTTAAAGCTCGACCATATTTCTAACTTGAAATTATTCATAAGTATTCATGTTATTCTTATCTGACTGGGGAGCGGAACTGACCTTGTGTAATATCTCGTAAATTGTGAGATGTGCGCAGATGCGAAAGTATTGATTTTTTTCCGAGAAACAAATGTCGACATTGACCTTGATATAATCTAGAGAATAAAATAAACATTAATCTTGATATAACCGTGAAATTGATTTAGACATTGAAAAACGAGATGACAAATTGAATTTATTTGAATATTATTTACAATTAACGCTAAGAATAATCGATACTTGCGCTTTCATATTGCTACAATGGAGTTTTCTGATTGGTAGAACACCTGAACTTTAATGAACAGGTGTACTTTAATGAGGTCCATTAAAGGGCTGCTACCAGGTGTATAATTACTACATTTCGGCATGGTCGAGCATAAAGAATATATATATATATATATATATATATATATATATATATATATATATATATATACACACACATCAATATGTTACTATTTGCAGATGACCAGGCTCTTATCGCAATGTCTGAGGAAGAACTGCAGTATGGTGTATATAAGCTAAATACAGTAGCAAATGCTTATAATTTTGGGATATCAAAATCTAAAACCGAAATAATGGCATTGAAAGGGAAGGACCCTGTAAGATAAAAAATTATAGTAGATGACAATTATTCTTAAACAAGTGTCACACTTTAATTATTTGCGAAATGATATATCCTATAGCTATGGTAGAGATGTACAAATAAAACTTTCCAAGTACCAATATATGTGTGTGGTACAATCAGAAGAGTTTTAGGAAGTAAAACAAGGAAGGAAAAACAATTAAAATTCTATAAGGCTATAGCAGTCCCTCTTATATGGTAGTGAGAATTGGGTCCTAAGACAGAAAGATATTAATAATATACAGTCATCAGAAATGAAATTTCTAAGAGCAGTCAAGGGCTGTACAAGACTAGAGCATACAAGAAATGAAAGCATAAGGGAGGAATTAGAAATTAAATCTATAATTCAGCAAGTCTATGATTATAAGAAAAGATGGATCGACCATTTACAGAGAATGGATTATGGAAGGTTTCCAAAGTTGGCATGGAATTATAAACCACGACGAAGACGGGACCCTGGCAGACCAAGAAAGCGATGGAGTATTGAGCCGGAACAGGCCATGAGGCCTATACCATGAAGAAGAAGAAGAAGATGATGATGATGATGAAAAAAATACTACGCGATGACTAAAAAATACTCAGCACTAACCGGTCATAAATAACATGAACAGAATATATTTTATTTTAAATATAAACATGTTGTTAATTGTGCGGTTTTTTTAATTTATCTGGGGAATGGCTCCCAGTGGAATGTTTAAAACTGGGTTGATGTTTATTTGAGTCAATCTTTGAATGACACTTTCAAAACTCGCGCCTGCCGTTTTGGGTTGGTGCTCTCAAGGCTTGCGGGTTGTTGCGCGTACAATATAAATCAATATCGCATATGCTTACTTGGAAATCAATAGTTGCAATAACATAATGAACAGCAGTACTTTAATGTATGTCATTAAGATACAGTTACGCCACATGTAACGAGCGTATGATCGAGCAGAATTTATTTAAGGGGTAACGCAAGATACTACTCTAATATCTGAGACATTTTTCCTTAGAATGATTAACTAGAACATCGTTCTACAAGTAGGCCTATGAGTAATTTATCCCACTTTAGCGAGTTTTAATGTAGGCCTACATATATTATGGCAAATCAAAACATTTAGACATTCTGAAATTCCAAAATCACTTCTATTAATCGGGATCTGAAATCGAAATGATGATGTCCTGACGAATATACAATGGGAATGGGACACGTGGACGGGAAAAAAGAGGTACGCGTAGTCGAAAAAGACTAAAGGCAATCAAATGAAGTAGGGAAGATGGATATAGTGAGGGTCACCTAAGAGGAGTTCCTAAAACTCTAATTTGGCCCTCTCTTCAGTGTTGCCAATTAATACCAGTTATCACCAAAAGGGAGAAAAATTACTGAAATAATAATAATAATAATAATAATAATAATAATAATAATAATAATAACATTAATAATGCAGTAATTAACAATAACTACGTGTCTTACTTACTTACCACATCTCATCTTTATGTTGCGAGGTGTTTTCTACATGATTCAATAATTTATAAAATATTATATTTTCTTTCTGGAATTCTCGCATATTATGTTGGTAATTAGGATTAGTATGATCTAATATTAAAGTTTATTTTGTCTGGCAACATGAAATTCATTGCTTTAACTAAATAGTTTACGATTCACGAGACCTAACCTAAAAATGTAGTTTGATCACGTGAAATGATTACCATGAATTCCAAAAACAGAACACCACTTTAAAATGTATAGCTATACTTTCAAGCACTTTCTTTCTTGGAGAAGTCGTTACCATGGTATTTTATTTCTTGGACATTTTAATAAAAATCTAAACACGAAAGAATTTCATTAAACTGTCAATATATTTACATGCATGTGTCATACGAAGTAGGTCTATAAGTTATTTCTTATTTCATTACACTTACCTGAATATAGAGTTGAATTGGAATCACAACGAAACAGAACTGAATTGTGTATTGATATTAATATTAATACCGGTATTACTAATTAATTAATAATTCACAAGCCTAGGTACTTGCATTTTCAACAGTTTACTTTACTGCAAACAGAAGTTATTGATGCCAACATAACAGTCATAAAATAACTGCTAGCTGTAGTATTCGAAACTAAGTTGGTAAAAGAAAACTCAACCTGAGAGTTAGATAATCCAGTAGCATATGTAGTAATAGGGGAAAAATGGTTAGGTCTCACCCTTATGGTATCAAGTAAGCTGACCCGGACTATAGATACGTAGATAGGTAGGTAGGTAGGTTGGTAGGCAGACTTACACACAGAGAGACAGACAGATTAAATTTAGAGATTTAGACAGACACACAGTCAGACAGACAGACGGACAGACAGACAGACGGACGGACGGACAGACAGACGGACAGACAGAGAGACAGACAGAGAGACAGACAGACAGACAGACAGACAGACAGACAGACAGATAGACAGATAGATAGATAGATAGATAGATAGATAGATAGATAGATAGATAGATAGATAGATAGATAGATAGATAGATAGATAGATAGATAGATAGATAGATAGATAGATAGATAGATAGATAGATAGATATTAACAGCGATTTTTCTTAGGAATTTCAATTTATTTTTATTTCAGTATTCCTTAAGCATTCATCCTTTAATTAACTTTGTAGGTTGAAACAATTCTTTCCAGACCTCCCATTAAGTCCGAAATTGATGCAAATGGGCTTCTTCCAGCTGCCTCTACGTTTAGAGAACTAGCTTCCCTCATTAATTCTAACCTAAGTTACACACCAATTTATTTTTCCCCGCTTTCGTTAAACATATATTAATCAAGGACCTTCCTTCCACATGTTGTAGGCTTGGCTGACTGAAAGAGTGGCGGGTTGTGGTCCCCCTCGTGCACGGACAGTGGACGCCCTATGAAAGAATATAATAGGAATCGCATCGACCATTAAACAAACTCGCCAAATATCGGCGTCGTATTCAACTGGAGAGCAACTTGGCGAGGGGATGGGTTAGTAGACAGTACAGCTAGGGAAGAAGGAAAGATAGGTTATCGATCGCGGGACACACACATACACGCCGTGTTGCGGGTAGCCGACCCGAGCACAGCACAGGGGCGTGGCACTCAGCAACATCCAGCAGGATACCGCCCGGTGGGAAAGGCGCGGGGGGGGGGGCAGTGAGGCGTGACGTCGACTTTCATTTCGCAAACTTAAACCCGATGTCAAGATCATATTTTAAGAAAACGAATGCGCGGAGTGACGTAAATCTATTTCCGATGCTTTTAAGATAAATTTCGATTATGCGAAGTGTGTTCGATAATAACAACATTAAAGGCTACGGGAGAGTTGATGTTGTTTTAAATAACATTAAGTTATGTTTTTATAATATTCTGATACTAGCCGTACCATGCGCTCCGCTGCACCTGTTAGAAATAAATATAAAGTAATGACATAATTAAAATAGGACGTTTGATCCAGGGAACAACTTTTACAACAGCGCAAGATAATCTGCTTCGCTCATTACCCAATTTTTTTTGCATTGCATTTATTGCATATATATTTTATGTATTTTAACACGATTCAATTGAGCATAGTTAAAATTTGAATTATAAAATAATGGATTGCTAAGCTAACGTACTATTACTGCATACTAAATCAATACACTCTCGTTGTTCGTTAATTCTCTGAGATTAAAATGAGTGTACATAAATATTATTTTAAGAAATACAGAAAACGAATGTACAAAATAGCCTATCAAATTTTCTGTGCATAAGAAGCTATTTTAATCTTACCTGTCCTCGATTTACTCAGACGTTACTGTAATAACATTATAGCATTATGTCCATCTAGAGAAACTACACTTCCCAATGGTGAAATAATAATTAATTATACAAATCGGTTAATTTAGCTTCTGATATTACTTCATACAAACACTCAAACATTCTCTGTAGGCTATGTTTAATAGCTTTCGATTGTTGATGTCCAAGGCCCCTGTTTCGATTGTTGTTGTCTAAGGCCCCTTATAGACGAAGACATTTGTTCTTAATTCATTGCACCGTCTTAGATGGCGTTATTTTAATTTTAAAACTCATTTATCTCATTAAATATCAGTCCTATCAAAATTTTGTAAAGAATAAAACTTATCGGAAATCATTTTTAAAGAAACGTGTGTTATATAACATTTTTCACAAAAATCAATAATAAGCGAGATATTTCGATTTATTTGATTCAGGCCCCCTTATAACCCCCCTTTTAAATAAAGTATTTTCAATGCCATATAGCCTAAAATCTAAGTAACAACGAACTTAATTTATATTCCAATTTTCATATAAATCGGTTCAGCCATTATCGCGTGAAAAGGTAACAAACATACAGACAGACATGCAAACAAAAATGTCAAAAATGCGATTTTCGGTTTCAGGGTGGTTAATTATATATGTTAGGACCAATTATTTTTGGAAAATCGAAAATTACCAGAAAAATTTCGGCTACAGATTTATTATTAGTATAGATTAAAGGGGGGGGGCTTAATTCGTGCTACTTAGTTCTCAAAAGAACTAGAAACACTTGTAAATCATTTTTAATTTTTTTACTGCTACTGATAAAATTACAACACACTAGGGCAGGCCTGCACAAGGTTTGCGCTCTCCGAGCCGACTCAGCTCATGAGCGGAATGCAGATATTAGCTGCGCTCTGTAGCCTATAAGGGTGGCCTAGAAGAAGGGGTGATCTCGTACAAAATATATACAAAAGGAAGTACTATTACGAGTGCTTATGAAATGAATTCCCGTTCAGTGTTTGCAAAACTAGATATTAGCTGCGCTCTGTATAAGGGTGGCCTAGAACAAGGGGTGATCTCGTACAAAATATAGGTACACAAAAGGAAGTACTATTACAAGTGCTTATGAAATGAATTCCCGTTCAGTGTTTGCAAAACTATCTTGGACTATTATTAATTAATAAAGAAATATTTATTTTACAGAAATAATAGATATTCTATAGCTACTTAAATGTACAATATCATTTTGTTATATTTTTATTTATCAGTATATCAAAACGGGGTTTTATGCTGTTGGCAGCTGAAAGGAACAGTAGCCTACTGATCGTAATGAAACATCAGTTACAGATGTTCGATGTCTGCCTTTATTAAAGTTGATTATAGAAAACAGTTGCTCACAAATATAAATGTTGAGCCAAACATAGCAATCATTTTCACAGCCTGCCTGTGTAGTCGTGGATATTATTGCTAATGTTTAGTCTTGTAAAACTCAACCAGGCTAGTAGTATTATTCAAACGATCTTTAGCCCTTAGGTCACACTGAAGATCAATAAGTTCGATCTGTAAATCGTTAAATGTTATGTTCCGTCTTTTAGATTCCTCCATGCTGTACTGTAGCAGTAGGTAAGACAAGGTGAAACTTTTACTGAGAATAGGCCTACACACTGCACTCCACTAGAAAGCTGAGTGGTCGTTTCCCTCTCCTCTACCTATAGCAAGTCTATGTCATTCTGACGTATCTTCCTCTCCGTTTCGGCGAGCGGCAAACACAGCTCTCCCGCTCCGAAAGAGCGCGCGCGCTCGTTGAGCGCTGTTTGTGCAGGTATGCACTAGGGTTTCAAAGTTCCTCACAATACTTGAAAAATGTGTATTGGATACAAAAATGATGTTACATAGTTTAAAACATAACAACAATAAAAATATTTCATGCGTATAATGAAAAAAATCTCGGAATTTGAACTTATATTTAAAATCATTTTCTGGATGACTTCTGTTTATAACTAGACCCGGGACTGTATTTTACAAGGAACCGACAATAGTCTGCAAGCATGCTGGATGATGATCTTCCTTTATATCGCCTTTCCATTTCAGATATTTCTTGATGAAATCTTTCCCTATGCTCGTCGTTTACCGCTCCAAAGTTAGGAGGAAACAAATCCAAATGTGAATGTAAAAAGTGTATTATGAGAGACAGATTACACTCCATTTTGTCATATGCACTTAACATGATTTCCACAACAATTTCTATGTAGTTCGCTGCCCTAGAATTTCCAAGGAAATTTGAGCAAACGTCAATGAGAGCACGCCATGTCATTCTTTCTGTAACGAAAAGTTTCTCCTCAAACAAAGGGTCAGCCATAACTTTGTGAATGTGGACCGATGAAAATGTCCTCTTTTAATTTTCCTTCAATCAAACTGGTAAACTTTTCCTTTAAATACTGAAAACCACACCCTTATTTGTTCATTGCACTTTGAACTGTTATGAAATTTACTTAAGGGTATAGGTGCGTGAACGACCACAAATATTATCAGAAAATGCAGGCTCTAAATTTCTAAAATTTTAAAAGAAATTGAACTCACAATTGGACAAAAATTACGAGGTACCACAACAAGGCCTATTAGAACTTAAATACCTGATAAAAGTATAAAAAAGTTTACTAATAATATTTTTTAGAAATCACTTTTTACTTTGAACTAAATTTTCCAAAATTTGAAAATGTTCACACATATTATTTCATACCTCCACAAGCATTACAGATAGAATTTTGAAATTTTGTACAGTGATTTAACATGCATTCATGCAAAAAAAAGGTAGACTACAATAATGCCCATTTCTTTCAAAATAGAAAGATTAGGTCACAAAACATTATGTAAATTTTAATATACTTTATAGGAAGAAATAAAATATTAATTGTATTAAAATAAACGACTCTACAGGTATGAGAGTTGTCTACTTTTCAGAAATGAGTGTTTATTACATAAAGGAAAAATATTAAAGATGTCAGGGAGACCATAACAATGTTACGGTTACCAAATGACGTAACCACAGAACTCTTTTTGTTTTTTTTTTTTCATACTCTGATAAAACTGGTTTGAAAAATATTATTAGTAACCTTTTTTATACTTTTATCAGACTTTTAAGTTCTGATAAGTCTCGTTGTGGTGCCTTGTAATCTTTGCCCAATTGTGAGTTCATTTTTTATATAAATTTTTAGAAATTTAGAGCCTGCATTTTCTGATAATATTTGTGGTCGTTCACGTACATATACCCTTAATAGAAGGGACCAATACCTGTCTATTTATTAGAAATACAAAATAACATGCCAACAACCATAAGAAACCGGAAATAAGTCATAAACTCATAAAATGCATTAGGTTTTGTTTTGGTTTATACCTCCAACCCGCGCCAGATGTTTGAGCGCTTATCGAAAAGTGAAATCATGGTATATCTTAAAAACCTTACGTGATACGAAGAACATAGATGCATTTTCGGATTCAGCGCACATCAAACCATTATGAACACATTGTTTTAAGTCGGAGCAAAATTCTTCTTGTTCAGTGTTATTAGTTTGTAATTTGTTAACATTATGAAAAGGGCCTCAGTTGTAATAATGGATTGAATATATTATTTATATTGAAATAAGTTGAGAAATCCCAAAGAGGATGAGGGTGAAAGATCCGTCAGACCTTCTGATCCGTTGGTGTTGGAGGTAGTTGGAGGATAACTAATGAAGAACTTAATGCTTGCCTAGGTACTGAGACATTTTACAAGAAGACTAGAAGAGAGTGTGCCAAGAAGGTATTTAATGGAAATCCAGGAGGACATAGACAGAGAGGCGGCGTACAGAAAGATACGACCAGATTGATGATGTGGAACAGAACTTGAAAAGGGTGAGAATGACAAGATGGAGGGCTAAGGTTTCTGACAGATAGGATTTAGTTGACGTTCTTCAGAAGGCTGGGAATCTTTACATGATGTAGAGTTGAGCAGCAATAGCAGTAACATGCCTAGTAGTAGTAACTCATTAGAGTATGTAATGTAACACTAGTAAAAGTAAATTATTAATAGCAGTAATGGGTTTAGTGGTAGAAGTAGTAAACAACAGTTGTAGTAGCACCGGTATAACGTATTTACGAGATGATGGAGCAGACTTCAACAAAACCATGGCATCAGTAAATAGACGGGAACAAAGCATAACTCAAAATTATCTTATATATTATTTTAATGTACCGAAGTACATATGATATTTCCATGCAGATATTCTGCGTCATCATACTATGAAAGAGTAATGGAACGGAGAAAAATTCTCTCCGGCACCGGGATTTGAACCCGGGTTTTCAGCTCTACGTGCTGATCCTTTATCCACTAAGCCACACCGGATACCCACCCCGGCGTCGGACAGAATTGTCTCAGATTAAGTTCCAACTCTTGGGTTCCTTCTAGTGGCCGCTCTCTGCACTACGTCATAGATGTCTATGAACGTAGGACTGAAGTCCACACATGTGCTGAGGTGCACTCGTTATGAGTAACTAGTTGGCCGGGATCCGACGGAATAAGCGTATGATGACGCAGAATATCTGCATGGAAATATCATATGTACTTCGGTACATTAAATAATATATATGATATGCGTAAATCACTTCGTGATTTAAGACGGCGCTTATTCTGTCGGATCCCGGCCAACTCGTAACGAGTGCACCTCAGCACATGTGTGGACTTCAGTCCTACGTTCATAGACATCTATGACGTAGTGCAGAGGGCGGCCACTAGAGGGAACCCAAGAGTTGGAACTTAATCTGAGATAATTCTGTCCGACGCCGGGGTGGGTATCCGGTGTGGCTTAGTGGATAAAGGATCAGCACGTAGAGCTGAAAATCCGGGTTCAAATCCCGGCGCCGGAGAGAATTTTTCTCCGTTCCATTACTCTTTCATCAAAACTATCTGCCCTATTGTACAGTAAACCTGTAGGAGGAATTAGAATACATGTTTCACAGTTAATAAATTTGTTATTTTATGTAACGGAGAAGCCTAGCAAGGTCAGCTGACTGCCAATAGCAAACCAGAGAAGTATCTATACGTGGGTGTGCAACGTTTTCATCTGTCCTATCCACATCGTGATTTAGATTTAGTAGTAGTAGTTGCAGTAGCAGTATTTGAAGTAATATTAGTATAGTAGCAGTAGTAGTAGTAATAGTAGTAGTAGTAATATAGTCCGGCAACAAACATACGGCTACTCACATAAACTGAGGAAAAGAAGACAGAGGACGGACACTGGAAAGTTTTCTTTTCTCAATCGTACTGTCACGGACTGGAATGCTTTACCTGCAGACTTACTAAACGCTTTACCAATAACCAAAACCTTAACTTGGCAAAACTTCATTTCTCACACTAGTTTATTAAACCGTGTCGGACTGTAAAGAAAACAACTATCGCAATGTCGATATTTTAGGCCTATATGTTGTGCAATATTATAGTATTGTGAAATTTTAACTTTCCTATCAATTTTATTTCTATTGTTCTATTAACATTATAGCATATAGCTTATTAACCTGTTGTATCCTAAAGGATACAATGCCAATTTAAGGGTTAAAATAGGCTTAGGGACTTTACTAATAGACTGTAGTATATTATGCACATTATTTAAAGGGTGTAATGGGTGTTTTGTTATTTGAAGTGTTGTATCAGTGAAGAAGTGTGTTGTGTCAGTGAAGTTTTATAGTTTATAGTAGTAGTGCAAAGTATTTGAACAGTGAAATGTTTCTGAAATGTTACTGAAATCAGGATAGTGTCAGTGAAATGTGTCGTAGTTACAGTGCAATGAGTGAGTTGAGAGCGAAATGAGTGTAGTGCTGAAAGGTACTTGTGCTTGTATGAACATATCATAATTATATACTCGTGTGGGTTTTAGTTCGAACTTAGGGTTGAGATGCAAATTAGATTTACTTTAAATGTTATTTTAAGTGATCGTGCTTCACTTAATTTAGGATGCTCCTTGTTAATATTATTATACTATTGTTATTTTATTATTATTATTATTATTATTATTATTATTATTATTATTTAGTATTGGTTGTACTAATTATTATTATTAATTTATTATTAATTGTCATTATTGAGTGTAATTAGGTACCACTGCCACCGAGTATTTGCCCATTTACAGTGCGAATATATACATACATACATACATACATACATACATACATACATACATACATACTGTACATACAAGTGCTTTTACCGGTCATATTGGAAGGGATTAAGTAATTTTTCACGAAACTCTGCTTCTATGAAGTACGACTTACTCTAGAGAGTGTAATATACTGTAGCATTATTGAATTCCTACTATGTTAACGTATTTCAGTTCAATCTTAAAGTGTAAAATGGCCTATCTCACAGTTATGTCTCGCGTTAACAGCAGGGACCGTACTTCGTCCCAGGAAGCTACAAAATTAAGTATTGCTGGATTTCTTAAGTGAACGACGCGCGTGCGTCTAGCAAGCGAAGTACTTGACTGACGGCTCACGCCAGTCGTGTTTAGTGAAGGTGGGCAGAAGGAAACCTGGACTA
The DNA here is from genome assembly GCF_040183065.1 of Periplaneta americana. Taxonomy (NCBI): domain Eukaryota; kingdom Metazoa; phylum Arthropoda; class Insecta; order Blattodea; family Blattidae; genus Periplaneta; species Periplaneta americana. Next base: position 167,447,159 of record NC_091123.1, on the reverse strand, counting down.
TTTAACATTTTCACTAATATTTACACTATTTTTACTATTTTCAGTATAATAAGTAATGTACTTTTACATTGATCGAACATTATTTAAAATATTAAGCTTATGTAGGCTTATAGTGTTGTGTATTGTAATGCAATGTTTTTATTTCATTATACTATAGCCTACTTCTTTTGTAAATTGTGTAAAATGGTGGAAAAAATGTAAGCCTTCATTCTTTATGATAGTGTAAGAGTGAAAATAGCTTATTTTAGTGTGAATAATGTAAAGGGCTGTCAGACATTGACTACTTTCAAAAGCCGATTGTCATAAAGACTGCTTTTCGTCTCTAGAATATGTTCTTTCTTCATTTATGTTCAATAATATTTCCGCTTACTAGTAGTACAAGTATTCCACGTGTTGTCTTAACGCTATCCGTTATTCACCCTTTCTCCTCACTCCGCGCTCGTCTTCTCCTGAGTCACCGACATATTGGTTAAAAATATGATCACGATTAAAATAATTTTAGAAATGATTTTCTTATCTCAGAACAATGAGCATCTTGGCAACCAACTGACAAACTAACCAGCCTGCAGTCTAGTCACCCAATGAACAAGTTAACGATTCAACAAACCAACCAACCAGCCTGCAGTGTGGTCAACCAATCAAAGAATTAATAACAAACGAGTTAATGATTTAACCAATCATCTTGCAATCTAGTCAACTAATCAACGAATTAATGATTCAACCAATCAACCAGCCTGCAGTTTAGTTATCCAATGAACAAGTTAATGATTCAACAAACCAACCAACCAGCCTGCAGTCTGCTCAACCAATCAAAGAATTAATAACAAACGAGTTAATGGTTCAACTAATCATCTTGCAATCTAGTCAACTAATCAACAAATTAATGATTCAACCAATCAACCAGCCTGCAGTCTAGTCATCCAATGAACAAGTTAATGATTCAACAAACGAACCAACCAGCCTGCAGTCTGGTGAACCAATCAAAGAATTAATAACAAATGAGTTAATAGTTAAACTAATCAGCTTGCAATCTAGTCAACTAATGAACGAATTAATGATTCAACCAGTTAACCTGCCTGCAGTCTAGTCACCCAATGAACAAGTTAATGATTCAACAAACCAACCAACCAACCAGCCTGCAGTCTGGTCAACCAATCAAAGAATTAATAACAAACGAGTTAATGATCCAACCAATCAGCCTGCAATCTAGTCAACTAATTAAGGAATTAATGATTCAACCAGTCAACCAGCCTGCAGTCCAGTTATCCAATGAACAAGTTAATGATTCAACAAACCAACCAACCAGCCTGCAGTCTGGTCAACCAATCAAAGAGTTAATAACAATCGAGTTAATGATTCAACCAATCAGCCTGCAATCTAGTCAACTAATTAACGAATTAATGATTCAACCAACCAACAAACCAGCCTGCAGTCTGATCAACCAATTAAAGAGTTAATAACAAATGAGTTAATGATTCAACCAACAAACCAACCAACCAACCAACCAACCAACCAACCAACCAACCAACCAACCAACCAACCAACCGACCAAGACCAAAGCCACCGGCGTGGCTCAGTCGGTTAAGGCGCTTGTCTGCCGGTCTGAAGTTGCGCTTGGGCGCAGGTTCTATCCCCGCTTGGGCTGATTACCTGGTTGGGTTTTTTCCGAGGTTTTCCCCGACCGTAAGGTGAATGCCAGGTAATCTATGGCGAATCCTCGGCCTCATCTCGCCAAATACCATCTCGCTATCACCAATCTCATCGACGCTAAATAACCTCGTAGTTGATACAGCGTCGTTAAATAACGAAATTAAAAAAAAAAAAAACCGACCAACCAACCAACCAACCAACCAACCTGCAGTCTAGTCAACCAATCAAAGCACTAATAATAGGTCAACCAACTTTCCAATCAATCTATCTACGAAATAAACTGAATCAGTTTACCAACTCAACCAGCTACCTGTAATTTTTTATGCAAAAGCATATGAGGGGCTCAGAAGCAAAGGGGTACAAGTGACATTTTAAGAACATGAGTTAAGTGCATCCAGGACAAACTAAAACATTTAAAATTTTCGTGGCAAAGGGACACATGTTTTAACCACATCACAGACTAAAATCTAAATAAAAAATTTCACGAAATTTACGAAATCTTAAGTACTTTTAACCACATTTTCTCACACATAACTTAAGTGCACTTATACCACTATGCTTCTGACCCCCTCATATGTGTACAGAAAGTTTGTTCAGGTTTATGCTAAAGTACTGGAAGTTGTGTACCTGGCTTAGATCATAGCCATTACGAATGATTCTTGGAGAACTTGTAATGAAATCTAATTACAGATAACACAGACTTTGAGGAATTATAAACAACACTTGTTGAGAGTGGCGGAGAATCGATTACGTAGCAAGAGTGTTATCTGCTCGCATAGATACGGAATAATTAATGTCTTAACTTCTCCTTTAGTCCCTGGGAGGCTCAATAGTGTAGGTACACATATTAACTTTACAGATCTGAGAGCGACTTTCCGTGATAAGACAGGAAATGTGGACTTAGAAGAGTGGGTTTGTAAAGTTATAAGAGAGCTTGCATAGAAATAAGATTTCGATATGGTAAACCGTACAGCAGACGCATACAAATGCTTAGTGTAAATAATTGTACAAAATATTGTCTTCTTTTGCTTTATACAGGGACATCATTTTATTTTTACTAACATTTCTAATATTAACCTGGCTATACCTTTGAACTAACGGTTGAGAACCAGAAACACCGTTTGCTACCCTCTTCCAAGACTGGAGTTCGATGATACTGGCGTAAAATACAAACAAATCACTTTCAGCGTATTCTGAATCTCACCGGACCGGTGGACAACAACGACGTCACGATCCAGAGGAATAGGAACAAAACTGCTGGAAGGATTGATGTCTGTCATGGCGACTGTGTAAGTTGTTATCTGTGCTACGCTAGCAAAATTTTGCGAAATTTCCGTACTGCCATCTCGTTCAAATAAAAGAGATCATAAACAACTTATTTCTTGAACCGGTAGTAATAACTGGTCCGTTGACATGTTCGCTCATAAGCCATTAACATACTGTTTTTACGTTCTGCTCATTACAAACAATACAGCAGAACTAAAGCTGAACACACCGCCATGACACAACAGTGCACGATGTCATTCGTCTGCTAATTCCCGCCCTATACAAGAACCAATCACATTCATGATGGCGGCTGATGGAGACTGCCGCCACCTCTGCAAGTTGATGGCACCGGTGCGACACCGGTGGAGCATCAATGACGTCATCGGTGGAATTCGGAACACCGTGATGCCATCGGATTGCTCACCGGTGATATTCGGAATACGCTCTTTACTAGATAAAGGAGGGAAGAAAAGTAGTTCATCCATTTACGTAAACTAGGAAATATCGCGATTTTGAGTTTGATAATTTACTATTTAATTTAAAGCATACGAGTATACAATTCATGATCCAAGTTACACAATACATAGTAAATAAATTAATTCAATTTACAAGCATACTTTCGTTAAGTTAAAACAAATGGTGGAATTCATATCAAGTATATTAATTCAATTTACAAGCATGAACAATTTGTCAATTGAACTATACAGACTACTATTCAAATTACAAGCATACACAATTAATATGTTAATCTATACAGATTATTGTTCAATTTAAAGCGTATACAATTCATCAGCAGCTATACAAAAATAAACAATACATAGCAAACATATTAATTCAATTTACAAGCATTAACAATTCGTCAATTGAACTATACAGACTACTATTCAAATTACAAGCATACACAATTAATATGTTAATCTATACAGATTATTGTTCAATTTAAAGCGTATACAATTCATCAGCAGCTATACAAAAATAAATAATACATAGTAAACATATTAATTCAATTTACAAGCATTAACAATTCGTCAACTGAACTATACAGACTACTATTCAAATTACAAGCATACACAATTAATATGTTAATCTATACAGATTACTGTTCAATTTAAAGCGTATGCAATTCATCAGCAGCTATACAAAAATAAACAATACATAGTAAACATATTAATTCAATTTACAAGCATACTTTCGTTAAGCTATACAAAATTGTGCAATTCATATCAAGTACTGTGCTCCTGCCAGGAGAAAGTCTCTGCGGGATGAAACGCAGCGGGGTAATGCTGTGAATGAATGTTGATGTCATAAGATGTCATAAGGTCACTCGTGGGTACTCGTATCTCTATTGGCTCGCTCTCACAGCACAAACAATAACATTGTTACACACATATTTATACTACCCTAGTTACAAAATTAGATCACTGTTAATCTCCTGGTCTTTAAATCCCTCCATAAAGGAAATAACATATGCAGGAGAGCGCATGGTTTTTAAACTGAAGTTATAACGATAATATTATCTATCTACTTCGCTCCAATAGATGACGCAATAGTAAGCACATTCCTTTCACGGTTGATCTCCTGGTTGGAGAACAGTAGATTAATTCAATTTATAAGCATAAACAATTCATCAGTTGAGCTATACAGACTACTATTCAGTTAACAGCATATACAATTTATCAGTTAAACTATACAAAAATATACAATAGATACTAAACATTAACTCAATTTAAAAGCATATTTAGTTGAGCTATGCAAAATTGTTTCAGTTTTTTCTTCTAATCGTAACCATCTACTTGTTAACTTATTGAGTTTAGAATTTATTGTTTTGGTTTTATTTTTAATATTGTATATTTATTTGAATGGTCTTAATTATGAATTATTTTTAGAATGTTTTTAACAACATTTCATATCACGTAGATCAATCCATCTACCCACTTACACATCTGTACATTCATTCAGACAACCATAAGTTTATCCATTCATATGTCAGTCTGTACGTTTATCCATTCATGCATCCAGACATTCAACCATTTGTGATTAACCCTCTAACCATTATCCATCCGTCCATACATCAGGACTTTCACAGCCATCGCAAGGCTCAACCAAAGATCACAGTTAGCTTTTATTTCAGACCGTTGCTACACGAAAACAAAGTGGGGATTTTTAACTTGAGGTTGAGACGATATCTGTCTCCATACAGGGCGATTCATTATTACGTGTAAATACTTTGTGTGTGTAATGTAGATATGAAACTAAGACTAAAACGTTCTATACAACTTTTTCTCAAAACCTTTAATTCCAGACTTAACGCCATTTTGCGTGGAACTTGCGCTCCCAAACAAAGAAAGGGTAACACACCAAATGTAAACTAATTATCACTTTCGTACAGTGCATTTGAACTTCAGTACAAAAACAACCAAAGTCACTAAACCCATATTCTCGGCAGTCTATTTATGCACGTTTTGTGAACTAAAACCAAACACAGTAAAGAATGTAAAGCAATTTCTTCTAGACTTTACACATTTGCACAATTCTTAGTGTAATGCATGTTCAAAGTGCTGTCCCTCAACTTGAAGACATACCTGTGCTCGCCGCCTTAGTGATCTCTGAACTTTACACAGCTCGTTCAACTCATCACGAACAATTCCACACGGATGTTCAATTCGCTGTTGTAGTACTTCTACGTTAGGTACAGCAGAGGCATACACTAACGACTTCAGGCGGTCCCAAAGGTAGAAATCTAGAGGATTCATGTCCGGTGATCTGGCTGGCCAAGGAGTTGGTCCTGCGCGACCTATCCATTGACCTGGATACACAGCATTGAGATACGCCCTTACGTTGCGGCAGTAATGCGCAGGAGCACCATCGTGCATAAACCATAAGTTCACTCGCGTTGCAAGAAGGATATCATGTAGCAGACCATGCAATTCGCGTTCCAAGAATGCGCGGTAGATTCCTCCATTGAACCGCGGAGGTACAACTCGAGGTCCGAGTAACTGATTCCCGACAATACCACACCAAATGTGTGGGAGAACAGTAATGTCTGTGCAGTTACTGCGATATAGGTGTCATCTACTGGAACTCTGGAATTAAAGGTTTTGAAAAAAGTTGTATAGAACGTTTTAGTCTTAGTTTCACCTCTACAATACACAAAGCATTTACACGTAATAATGAATCACTCAGTATACGACAACACGGAACATAACATTCATCATCATCATCATCATCCTTCACGAATTAGGCCTCTCTAGACCTGTTTCAGCCCCATCTAGCAGTCTTCTTAAAGGTCTTCCTGGTCGACGATGTCCTCTAGGTATATATTGCATCATAATTTTTGGGATTCTTGAATTTTCCATTCTTCTTACATGATCTAGCCAATTTAATTTGTATCTGCTGATTTTTTCTTCTACTGACTCTACTTCTAATTGTTCTAAAATTTCTTCATTCCTTTTTCGGTCTAAAAGAGTATATCCTGCTGTCCTGAAAAATTTCATTTCCGTTGCTTTGATTCTGTTCATGTCTTTTTTTCTTTAATGTCCAAATCTCGCTTCCGTATAAAAGGGAGGGTAATGCTAGTGTATTATATATTTTTATTCTTGTAGATTTTTGTACTAATTTAGCTTTTAATGTATTGTTTATTATTCCTAGAATTTGTGTAAATTTGGTAATTTTCTTGTTCACATCTTTTTCATTTTGATAAGATATTTCACAACCCAGATAATTAAAATTTTGCAATCACAAAGAAGAAGAACTAGAAGAAATATTGAATAACAAGCAGATTAAAATAGCAGCAATAACAGAAACAAAAAAGAAACTAAAAGGCACAACTGAAACAAAAAACTACGTAATCATATATAATGGAACATAACATTGTCAATGGAAAATGATAACGTCCTAGTTGAGATTCGAACCAATAACAGAGACTTTACCGGGCAAATGCTGTGCCTTTACCGTTGCGTACACTTGGGCGCCCGTTATTTTGAGCTGCTCTTGTGTAAATGATCCTTAATGCAAGCGACTCAGAACAATGACCCCTCGGCGGAAGTCGTAATGGTACACATTCTGTAATGCAGTCACTCTCGAGAGAGATCGGGCTGGCCCTGAGAGATAAAGAGCTCTTCTAACAACGCGGTGGAGCTTCCGCAAATGCAATTACTTAAAACTCTTTTATCTCAATTTTCCAATCGCCTCGTCAATGACCTACTTGACGTCTGTCTAAAGCTACTTTTGCTCACACGTTCGCCGTGTTACTGAATATGGAAATATTTTATGATTAATTTACAATACAGATTTTTTAATATTGAATTTATGGGATGTCCTGCATTCGTTATAAAATAATCAAGAAAATCGTGTATGTACGAGAAACCAAGAAAGAAATTCGTTAACTTGCAGAATAATGTAGTATACTGTTGCCAATGAAGCAGCGGTGACCAAAGCGGGTATCGTGATTACTAGGGAGCGGATTTTTATGTGATGAAAGAGTAATGGAACGGAGAAAAATTCTCTCCGGCGCCGGGATTTGAACCCGGGTTTTCAGCTCTACATGCTGATGCTTTATCCACTAAGCCACACCGGATACAACTCCGACGCCGGTTAGAATCGTCTCAGATTAAGCTCCAACTCTTGGGTTCCCTCTAGTGGCCGCCCTCTGCACTACGTCATAGATGTCTATGAACGCAGGACCGAAGTCCACACATGTGCTGAGGTGCACTCGATATGAGTGACTGGTTGGCCGGGATCCGACGGAATAAGCGCCGTCTTAAATCACGAAGTGATTTACGCATATCATATATATTATTTTAATGTACCGAAGTACATATGATATTTCCATGCAGATATTCTGCGTCATCATACGATGAAAGAGTAATGCAAAGGGAGAAAAATTCTCTCCGGCGCCGGGATTTGAACCCTGGTTTTCAGCGGCGTCGGAGTTGTATCCGGTGTGGCTTAGTGGATAACGCATCAGCACGTAGAGCCGAAAACCCGGGTTCAAATCCCGGCGCCGGAGAGAATTTTTCTCCGTTCCATTACTCTTTCATCGTATGATGACGCAGAATATCTGCATGGAAATATCATATGTACTTCGGTACATTAAAATAATATATAGGATTTTTATGTGCTAAAATTTTAAATATATTTATTTTTTATGTGCTAAAAAGTACGAAAATATTTGTCAAAAATAAAAATATATATTTTTTAAATATGACAAAATACCTCACTTAGCTTCAAAAAAAAAAATGTTACTAGGTACTCACCAACCACACTTGAGTGCTAGTAGTTGGCCGAGAATTGCATTGAACAACAAAGGTCATCTCCAAATTCTCCATCACAAATGCATGCCAATTATCTCTGAACGATTTATACTGTGAAAATGATCTTTCCACATCACAGGACGTCAGACGTGCATATTTAAAGAGAGGAATGTCACAAACACAAACATCGTCAATTTCACCTACAGGCACATCCTCCAATACTTGAGCAACTTTACACATTTTTTTATATCCACTGTTTTCCCCAAACACATTCTGGAATTTGTCCCTTCTGAACTTGGTAGCGAGTCTAGTTTAATTTCCACGGCTCGCACCTCCCTGTTTCAGACAACAGGTTTTTGGATGTTTCGAGTTTTTTATGGTGTCTCACAAAATGCTTAAAATTGCCAATAGGAACCCCAAATCTTTTCTTAAACAACCATCTTTCAATATATTTTGAAGGATATCGATTGACGAAGCCCGATTACAGGGAATTACAACAAGATGTATTGCCTTACTTGATAGACATGAGCGAAAGACGAGAGATTTGTTTAAATTAAATAATATTTATACAGGAGCTCTTATCTGTTGTGTTCCACAAACAAAGCGTGGAATGAAATCATCTTCAGTAACAATAAACATTCCTAATTATGTGTTGCAAGATCTCTCCTCCTTGTCCATGTTAATTTATTCTCTAATAATAACATTGATATGCTGCGTAGCAGTTCTCAGAACTTGAGGCGATACTATTACAAAAATGGATCACGGATACACCACACAGCGCTCAGAAACACGAAGCAACCAAGGTTTCTTAAAAAAGATAACGTACTTCTGAGCGATATAATTGATTTAGTTTTGAAATATTTAAAAGTTTTTGTAAAAAATTATTTAAGTAAATAAACTCCAAGATTTATGTGTTTATAATAGATTTCCTCAAAATACGTATTTACATAATTTTTTTGTGATAATATGTGTTTTTATGTGAAATAAAATTCGGATTTTAAACTTGAAACTTCACGTTCGGAATTTTTAACTTTGTTAATTGTGTTTTATCACACGCAAAAAGAATATTTAATTACATAGGAATCCGCTCCTTAGTGATTACATCGTGTAATCACAGACATTCAAACGGGTACGAGGAGTTTCCTGTACATTGTTGTGTGTTTCATTCATGTACTGAAGGCAAGCAGTGGCGGTACCATGTTGTTCTAGAAACTCCACAAGCAGTAAGAGGTGGTTTCATAAGGAATGAGAAGGAGAACTTCTTTGTTGTTCTGTCGGACAAAATGTAATATGTTTACTTTGCTCAACGATTCAATTAGGAGTATATAGAAACATTAATTGCCACGCCGAATAATGTATTATTATTATTATTATTATTATTATTATTATTATTATTATTATTATTATTATTATTATTGACCACTAAGTATGTGTTTCTATAATTCTTTTGTACGTGCATAAATATTGAAATTTTTAAATCTTCTCCCAAGAATGATAAAATTATTAGGTTTTAGCTATCTCATTTTATTCTCCTTAATCTTGAGATAAGGATAACTATTTATTAGTTATTCATTTAATAATAATATTGTAGAAAAACTGATTCAATATTATGTGCCAATGAACTGTTAAACGCCAGGAATTAACATGTCTTAAATCATAGCCAGGAAGAGAAAGATGACATAAATAAATGTAAGGATGTCAGCTACTTAATGGGGTTTAAAACATCTAGTACTCTAAAGATTTTTAATAGAACGAATTTCTCAAAAGAGTAGTGATTAAAATGGCTTAAATAACTTGTCCATAAGAAGTTTCTAATTATGATAAAACTACGAATTTTTCGACCAAGTATCGAGAGAAGAATTTAGAAAATTCCTGATTATATTCAAGAGGAAAGCTAAAAAAAAGAAGCAAGAAAAATAATATATTATTCACTGGCTCTTGATGACAGCAGTGACATTAGTGAAACAGCAAAGCTTGAGATTTTTATCCGCGGGATTGATCAAGATGTCAGTACAGGAACCACCACTGATTGTAGTTTTCATGCCAAGTACCTTTCCTCCGTCTCCTTACTTCATAGGCTGTCTGTCGCATGTAATCACTGCAGTTCGAGTTTTGGTCACCGCTGCAATAGACACAAAATGAAGAGCGGAATTACAACAGTCATTTCTTGGGCACGTAACTCATTACATGAAGTACACATACTATCTCGTAAGTAATTTCTGTTTTGAGCACAATTTTAGTTGGAGTGTGTTGTGGGGAGAAATTATTCTAATATTCAAAGTAAAGACCATTAGATCTATGGTCTTGAGGCACTTTTCAGCGAGCTTTTTTATCCAGCAACGGTTCCTGTTTCTGATATTTGATGCGAAGAATTCGGTGATATCAATTCCAACAGCTTCCAAGTTTTTTTAAATTTCTTCCACGGAGAAAGTAGCAATCGATCGAAACAGATGGTAATCTGAAGGCGCAAGATCACGACTATATACCGGGTGCGGTAAAAGTTCGATTCCTCCCAGTTTCTGGATTATTTCCATGGTTTTTCGAGAGGTATGTGGTCTCGAATTATCTTGTTGCAAGAGAATTCTACTGGGTGTTCATTTCAAAGTGTGTCATGACGTCACTGTTGTGAGTCAGCGATTTGAAGCGGGTTTCAGCTTTCATGTCAGAGAAGTTGCTTATTATTCAAGGCGTTCAATCTGAACTTGAGAACGTGTACTGTATAACTTGAACGTCGTAGTAACAGACGGCGGTCTGTACTGTCTGTGTGCTACCATAACCTCTTTTGAACTGTGTTTTGCGCGGGCAAGTCGTACGCAGGGTATTTGTTATCATAGGTTGCGTACGGCAACATTCCACAATACAAATCAAATGTTCCGTGTCCATGTTGACCTTCCAAGTTAATGTCAACAAATACGTAAGTAATCGTCTTAACCCTCTCGCCATATCCCGACAGTAAGAAAAAAACTCACCTCAGTACGTGTTTCCAAACAGTTCACATTCCTGCCACTACCGGCTTTACCGTAGTATCGGTACGTACTCTTCAGAGTGAACGCCGTACTTGCTAGGCAACTTCTCTGGCACACAGGTAATACGCTTTTGCGGAAGTGTAGGAAGACTGAATTCCCTAGGCTCATCGACTAGCCACATGACGACATACGGCGAACAATGACACACTTTGAACTGAACACCCAGTATTTGGATTAACGAATACCGGGTACTTCTCTCTCAAAACTTCATAAACACGTTCTAGCTGTTGAGAAAAAGATCCGCATCGACTGCACCTCCATTTGAAACAAACTCCCAGTGAATGAAACCTTCAAAATTCCACCAGACATATAACATTAAGCCTCTTTCGGGGCTGAACTGATTTTGTTTAACGACGACTTTGGTAGGCTGTCAGAGATCGAGTCACTGTTTTATGGTGTCAGAGTTGCTATAATATAACCATTTTTATCACATGTGAGAATCGTCCTGATAAATCTATCATTCATGGGATGAGCAATAAGCTGACGACATTTAGGTTTATTTTTTATTTTATTTAAATTTAAATATACAGAATAAAGAATATACATGTAAACAAACAAGAGAAATAGAAATAAAATAATAGAAACAATATAAAAAAGGAGACCGAATGAGCAGCGCTCGTGTTCGGTCGCAGTTCAGATATAATATTAATAGGCCTATAAGAGAATATAAAATAAAATAAAATAAAATAAAATAGGAAATAGAATTAAAATTACAGTTACAGAAATTATATAATACAATATTAATATAAGAGAAATATACAAAATAAAAAAAATAATAATAAAAATAAATAAAATAAAATAGAAACTAAAATTTAAATTTTTAAATTACAGCGGCAATGGAATTATATAATATAATATTAACACTCGAGAAGAATAATATCGCACGTGAAAAGTAGGACTATATATATATATATATATATATATATATATCTACTTTGTGTTGAGTCTGTTAAGTTGTGAATTCACGAGGTATAGTTCTTTCATTTTATCTCTGCCTCTGTGCAACGTCACATTTTGCTATGAGGGGAAAGAGCGATACTAGAAAGTTGTAAAGCTTTTTAATGCTCTGACGTCCACGACCAAGACAAGCCACATGAAATTTAACGGCTAATCACCGGCAGAGATGTAACATGAGATCTGTACAAGTCTACAACTTCTAAATAATTTTTTAAGCTTTAATGTGCAATGTATTGTATCTTTTGAGGCACCTTGTTCTTCTGACAAACTAATGATATCTTCACCCTAGATAATAAGTGTAACAGATAACTCCTCGCTATGTTAAAATCGGCAGCACTTTGAAGAGAACAACCGCCAGGATCGCCACCCGTCCGCCGTAAACGAACACGAGATGGCAGTACAGTCGCTAATGCAATTCAAATGGGAATTATGACGTGACTCCTTATGTAACAACTAGATGGCAGCGTAGTAAACCTGACAAAAGTTGTTAACGTCAAAGCATAACGAATAGAAAGAAGTAGTGGTCGCACTCTGTTAATTCAAACGGCCGATACCACGCAGTGCTAGTGCAGAGTTCGCTCAGTCTGTTCCGTGTGTAAGTACGTAAATACATTTAACGTAAGTTGCACTGTTTACCTTTCGCTCCATATACGTACGTAACTGGCATTGTACTTACAACATTAAGACTATTTGAAAGAAAAACACATTCATATATATCACACTGTAAAACAAATAATAGTATAATATGTAAAACTTAATTTAGGGCTGCTTGTAGGCATGCAATATGTACGCACCAACAGTTACTTGTCCGACACTTTGGAGAATTTACGAGATGATTTGGCGGCTCTCGGAGCTTGGAGTTCTCGTCGGATTTGTTTCGTCCGGAAGAAGAACCGACATTTCATATAGTGAAAATTAGTTTCGGTATGATATCCATGACATGATCCAAGCAGCATCCTGTTCCCGGTGGCTGAATTACAATTGAGGTAATACTGTCTATGCACTCGTGAAATATGTCGCCCCACATTCCATCGCTCAATTTTTCTTTTATTGTCTGTTCTGTTTGCATAAGCAAATGAAACACGCACGCACTACAACCCGGAACAAAACACGAAGGCATTGCTTCAAATATAACACGACAAAAACATAATAATTTCGTCCTTTAATAAATAAATCGTGAGAGCTACTCAATTGTCACTCATGTACGAATAATTGCAGATTAGTGTATTGGCACTTAAAGTATTTAACGCACTTAATTACACTAAAAAAAGCAAACGAAATGAACGAACACACTACTGCTTCTTTTATGGATATTCGCTTCCAACTGAGCAATACCGATCGCAGCGCCACTAATTCTCTTGGTCGCCGTCGACAATGCTGAACAGATAGGAGTGCGCACACTTCTTCTTTCTATTCGTTATGGTCAAAGCCTAAAAGGCCGAACTATCTGTTATATTTATTTATTTATTTATTTATTATTTTGCTAATAATTGTAACATAAAATATAATATATACAGAAAAACTTTAGCTCGCCCCTGAAAGAGTAGAACTCGTGCTCAGGGGCGGATTCCTGAATTGAAATTAATAATTAATATATGATCTAGGATTTCACACACTCTTCGAGCCGCGAAAGTAGCTTTGTAATCTTGTTTCCAGTAGTTCTTTAGAAGGCCTCCAATCTCAAAGTGTATCACCTTCATTTTCTATTCTTAACAATAATTGATGACTGCCACATGCTCACAGTACGCAATAATAAACACAGCTCTTGTAAGTTGCATTTCTCAACTAAATAACATCATTAAAACCTTACAAAACATCAAACTTAAACAACTGTCATTATTTCTTAAATTATCTAATGGAAAAAATAAATACATCGTTTTGGCTATGAGTGTTTTCACGCATCTGCAGTCTAATAGAATCCAATAGTTAGGTCTCTTGAGATGTCTTTATAGAATATCTCTACATTGTTTCCTTTCAATTCTATCAATTCCTTCGTTTAACATATTTATGATGCAATGAAAGTGCCCGTAATATTTCCGAACGAGATGGAATATTTCAGTTGCTGGTTATAGTCTGAGGTTTTATAGTAGTACGAATTGCAAGTGGATTCACTGCATTTAAAATAATAAGGCTTTAACTTCGGAATGTAAAAATATTTCTTCGGTTCTCCGTTACGGCTTAAGCGATAACTTTCCCTGTTAACCTAGATTCTATTTTGGAAGGAAAGGAAGTTGAAGATATAAGTATCTTTCTTCCACTGATAGAGGATGTATGTCTCTTGTCTTCTGCTATTCTGTATTGACTTAAACGATCATCTTTAGTCATGTGTTAAGAATGGAGAGTTATAGCGGAAATTTTAAATGTCTTACGTAAATTAAGAATTTATAGAACAACACGAAGTTTCAGATTTTAGAGTTTCACAGTTCAAAAGAAGACATTTTGGCTTACCACCCAGTATTGAGACTTGATAATGTAGTTTTGTTTTGTTAAATGCAGTTCTGTTTATAAGTAGATAGATAGATGGATTTTTAATTTTATTGGGTTATTTTGCGACGCAGTATCAACATCTCAGGTTATTTTGCGTCTGAATGATACGAAGGTGATAATGCCGGTAAAATGAGTCTGGGGTCCAACACCGAAAGTTATCCAGCATTTGCTCGTATTGGGTTGAGGGAAAACCCCGGAAAAAACCTCAACCAGATAACTTGTCCCGACCGGGATTCGAACCCGGGCCAGCTGGTTTCACAGCCAAACGCGCTGACCGTTACTCCACAGGTGTGGACTAGATAGATGGATTTATTGAGTAATATTATACATACAAATTTTATATTATCATAATTTTGTCTTTAATCCAATGCACGGGTCTTCTGACCGTACGTGCTTTGTACCCGAAACAAGTCCTCCTTTGTAGGTTCCCCCACCCCCCCACCTATGATTACATCCAACTACTCTCTACAAGAACACACATATTAAAATGGAAATGGCACAATAAAACACATTATATAATATATCCTAACCTAAAAGACATAAAAGTGTACAGTTGGGTGGGTACTATTATCCCTTCCTCAGTTCGCGTCGCAGGCTTCAACAGCTGCAGTTCTAACCTGTCTCGCCTTCAAGAGGAACAATCCAGTCTTTTGTTCGCATTCTCTATTCCCCATGAGGTCAAGACATGCAAGCGAACTCTTGTTCTGACTTAGCATCGAGGGTGGTTCCAATTCGACACACAGTAATAAAATATGCTTATAGGAATCCTTTTCTTTGCAAAGCGGACAAAGACGCTCCCCTTCTTCGTTGATAATTTTATTACCCTTCCATGCCCCCAATCTTAGCCACGCTAAACCTGCTCTGCTGTCCTTGTTACAAGAATTTATGTAGTCACACCTCCCCCAGTTAAGCATGAATAAGGGTGTAATTGTTTGTCTGTTGTATCAGCGAAGCGTGGTGAATCAGTGAAGTTATGGTTTTCAATGGCAGCGAATAGTTTCGATCAGTGATAATTTATAGTGTGTTCTATAGTATCAGTGAAATTTATTATGTAGTGTCAGTGAAATGTGTTCTAAAGTTTCAGTGAAATGTGTCACAGTGCCAGTGCAGTGAGTGCGATGAGAGTGATGTGAAAGGTTATAAGCAGAGACCGGAAGTTTAGACATTATGAATCATTAAAATAGGCAGGCAAAAAGGCATCATAAATAGCTAAAATACCCCTCAGATGTTAGGCCACACATGGGAAGAATTAGCTTCAAGATACGAACTGTGTCGTGTTCGCAATTGTGGGCGCGTTGTGAGGTCTAATTTGGAAAAAACTTCCATTTTTCTAGAATCTATATAGGCCTATACAAATTTCTTAACAATAAATAGCAACAGTTCTCATTTTATCACGGTTTTACTTTATATCTTCCCAAATGGACGAGTCTCTGGTTCGCTCGGAAGTATCGTGGGTGTTCACCCACTGCTTCGGAGATTAATGGTTGGCTTTATGGATTTTTCAGAGCTGGATGGATCCATACATTTTGGCTCACAGTGGCCCATTGTGCGATGATTGTTCTAGTCCGATAGGTGGTCTGGGTGGCATTCTTGAATCCGGTGCTGACAGGTGGGAAACCTAGACAAAGCACTAAGCCCTTAAATTCTATATCAACGTCGAATAACCGTGCCAGACCCTAGACCCTTTGAACTATTGCACATGTTAGATAAAATGGAGGGAACGTGGCAAGCGTGGGAGGAAAAAGAGAAACGAGGGTTCCATCTGCAACGTCTGCCTACTCCACCACAAATTTCAACACGAACTGGCCGGATAATGGCATATTTCAATTAGGCTATGACAGCTCTCGTCAATTCAGATTTGATTTGATCGAGAGCTGAATTTACTCGCGCATTGGAGGGAAGGGAGAAACCGGGCAACGGAGGGAAACTGGTGACTTCATTCTCTGCACTGATCGGTGACGTCTTACAACTTGCAAGCAAAGTTGACGAGGATTATGGAGAATAAAGCCATAAATCGTACACCATCATCACCTAAAAGTGCAACTTTTCCACGGCGAATAGTCTTCAGTTTTATTTTTATATAGTGAAGACCTGCAATTTTATATATGTAGATAGATAGATGGATTTATTGAGTAATATTTATACATACAGATTTTATATTATTATAATTTTCTCTAAAATCCAATGCACGGGTCTTCTGACCGTACGTGCTTTGTACCCAAAACAAGTCCTCCTTTGTAGGTTCCCCCCACCTATGATTACATCCAACTACTCTCTAAAAGAACACACATATTAAAATGGAAATGGCACAATAAAACACATTATATAATATATCCTAACATAAAAGACCTAAAAGTGTACATTTGGGTGGATACTATTATCCCTTCCTCAGTTCGCGTCACAAACTTCAACAGCTGTAGTTCTAATCTTTCTCGCCTTCAAGGGAACAATCCAGTCTTTTGTTCCCATTCTCTATTCCCCATGAGGTCAAGACATGGAAGCGAACTCCTATTCTGACTTAGCATCGAGGGTGGTAGATATTTTCTACGTAAATGTTCAAATCCGACACACTGTAATAAAATATGGTTATCGGAGTCCTTTTCTTTGCAAAGGGGACAAAGACGCTCCCCTTCTTCGTTGACAATTTTATACCCTTATGCATTGTAATTACACGTTTGTGTTTTTAACTAATTGGCAATAAGAGTACATTTACATAAGAAAAGAAATATTGATGTCCCAAACCATGTTGTTTTTACTATGTTTTATGTTTATCAATGTGTATTGTATTTTTGATCATAGAGGCACATGTATTTATTTAGGGATGATATTGCAGCATAAAAAGTTGTATCTGATGATGTCGGCATGACCGACGAAAACGTTAATACAGTATTAAATTATGTAATATAAAGACTTGTACCTTACACATATAGAAAGTAAAGTCATTGACTGAAAATAAATCTTTATATTATTGTACTTCTGACAAACTTAGAATTCTGTGGCACCTTGAAAGTTACGGTACAGTAAATATGAAGTTTGTGATGGCTGCACGCCACTGATGTCTGAGCAGGCCCTCCACCCTACCCACAACCATGCGACGTCATATGTATTGCTGGTTGCATTGCCTGATGCCATCGTGAGTACAATTCTGCCGATGACTGTTCTAGAGTATCAAGTTTCAGGTTTTTTGGCTGGATATGTAATATTTTCATGTCAGTGTCTATATTGCTGTAGTTGTGATTGGAGTTTGTGATGCATTTCTGCGTAGGTTGAATTGTTGAGTGGTTTGGTTATGGCTGTGATATTTTCCTTGTAACGTGTCTGAAATGATCTTCCAGTTTGTTCAATGTAGAAGTCGTTGCAACTATTGCATGGTAGTTTGTATACACCTGTTAAGTTGTATTTATTTGTATGTCTTGTCTGTGCGTTAAGATGTTTTTTGTAATGTGTTCTGTATGCAATGTTGTATTTTAGTTTCTTGAAAGATGATACAATCTTGTATGTATTCTTGTTTTCGTATGTTAGTATGATGTATATGTTTTTTTCTTGTGTTTGTGTTGTGTTTTATTGTTTTCGTTTAGTTTTTCTTATGATGTCGTCTATTATGTTGAAGTTATATCCATTTTCCTCTGCTATGTTTGTTGACGTCGTACAAAATTTTGTCCAATATTCTTTTGAGAAGATTAACTCCATATGTAGATGAAATTATTAGGTATCATCAGTGTGGTTTTAGGCGTAATAGATCAACTATTGATCAAATATTATGTATTCGACAGATAATGGAGAAAAAATGGGAGTATACGGATACAGTGCATCAGTTATTCATAGATTTCAAAAAGGCATATGACTCGGTTAAGAGATAAGTTTTATATGATATTCTTATTGAATTTGGTATTCCCAAGGAACTAGTTTGATTAATTAAAATGTGTCTCAGTGAAACGTACAGCAGAGTCCGTATAGGTCAGTTTCTGTTAGATGCGTTTCCAATTCACTGTGGGCTAAAGCAAGGAGATGCACTATCACCTTTACTTTTTAACTTTACGCAAGAATATGCCATTAGGAAAGTGTACATACATATATGTATACATAATATACATGAAGTACATAATTATGTAATAGAATACAAAACAACACAAAATAAGATACTTTAGAGATTAAGCACATAAAATATAATAAAATATCATAAATAGTCAAGATCAGTTATATAATATAAGGAGAATATAAAATAAAATAGAAAATTACATATAATCAAAATCAGTTACATAGTATAAGGGAAATATATACTTACATAAACTGCTCTAGACAAACTCGATGTGGGTTACAAAACATAAAAGTTTGAATAGCAAAAACGTACTACATATATAGCATACAGATACAAATGATTAAGTAAAATATCAAGATAATAAAAATAAAAGAAGAAAAAAAGAAGGAAGAGAGACGAGAAGAAAATAATAATAACTTCGTCGTGTGAAGTAAATCGTTTAGAAACTTCCGCAAGAGTCTAGTTCTGTTCAATAAAAACATTTCTAAGTAGAGTGTACTTAAATATTTTAGACTCAGACTGCTCCTGATTTCCTGTGACAAAGGAATTCCAGGAACAAGCTGTGTGTATTGTGGAGGAAGCAGATTAGAGAGATGTTTGATGATATGATATTGATAGAGCAAGGTTATGCTGTGAACGTGTATCACGGTTGTGGTGGGATGCTAAAAGTGTGAAGCGAGGAACTAGGTAAACAGGTGTGGAATTATTTAGAATCTGATACTGCAAACAGAGTGAATGAACTGAACGTCTCTCTCACACTACACACTGCAGGAAAAAGGCTAGGACTTGGCAGCTCGAAAACTTAATACGCAGCGACCCTTAGCGTAGTCAGCCGGTATCATTTGGAAATGCACCTAGCTGAGAGTCAACTCCCTCAGAGTGCTACACTGTCCTCCCACTCCAGAATAATAAATATGTAGCAGGTCTGCATAGTTTAACACTATGGCGTAAGTGCTGGGTGTGTCATGAATATCTAGATTGCTTAAATGACTTGCTACTGTTTACTAATTGCCACTAGTTCAGCTTAATT